>NC_083441.1:1275375-1464857 GCF_020745735.1 Hemiscyllium ocellatum
GCAGGCCCGAAGGCATAACTTCAAAGTGATGTGTAAATGGTGTTGAACTGGACGCAAATCGCACGGGGCCAGTACTCCATATACCACCTGACCCATCTTTTCTACATTCACGAATCTGTCAATATTTAAATCGAAGTCCCTCTGACGCTCACTTATTCCTGGAGTCCCATCATTCATCAAGTATGCCCTTACCGAATGATACTGATCACCCAAAGTCTGTTGTACTTTGATACCTTCAGCCTGTTGTGCTTTGATAGCTTGCAGTCCGCACAGGCTGTATAGTAAATTAGTTCACTGTGAGGGAAGAGATAGACTATTTGATAAACATCAGAGACATGATAGATAACAAACACGAGAAGGTGTGGCTGACCTCTGTTAATGTAATGTTTAATTCATTAAATTGATTAGGACTGTCCCTGCGATAGTATCTCACTGTCTCAAAGCTACCCCTCCAAAAGTGCGGTACTGCCTCAGCACTGGCGTTCAGCAGTGCACGCTTCCAAAGCACTCACCCTTTGAAAGTGCAGTGTTTCCTCAGCGCCGACCCTCCAAAAGTGCACCAATCCGTCAGCATTGATCACCTGGCAGTGGAATGCTCCATCAGCATTGGCTCTCCAATAGTGTAGCGTTCCTCAACACCGACTACCTGCAGTGAAGCATTCTGTCAACCTAACACGCCGGCAGTGATGCACTTCCTTTGTAATGACCCCGTGATACTTCAGAACTCCCTTAAAGTTGCACTTCCAGTTGTGAAACTCTCCGCTAATAATACATAGAACATAAAACAGTACAGCACAGAACAGGCCCTTTAGCCAAGATGTTGTGCCGAGTACTGATCCTCATGTATGCACCCCCAAATGTCTGTGACCATATGCATGTCCAGGAGTTTCTTAAATGTTCCCAATGACCCTGCCACCACAACTGCTGCTGGCAACGCATTCCATGCACTCACAACTCTCTGTGCAAAGAACCCGCATTTGACATCCCCTCTGTACTTTTCTCCAACCAGCTTAAAACGATAACTCCTCGTGTTAGTCATTTCTGCCCTGGGAAATAATCTCTGGCTAGCGACTCTATCTATGCCTCTCATTATCTTGTATACCACAATTAGGTCCCCCTTCTCCTCCTTTTCTCCAATGAAAAAAGTCTGAGCTCAGTCAACCTCTCCTCATAAGATAAGCACCCCAGTCCAGGTAAACCTCATCCGAACCCTCTCCAAAGCATCCACATCTTTCTTACAATAGGGAGACCAGAACTGGACACAGTATTCCAAGTGCGGTCTAACCAAAGTTTTATCGAGCTGCAACAAGATCTCACGACTCTTAAACTCAATACCCCTGTTAATGAAAGCCAAAACACCATATGCTTTCTTAACAACCCTGTCCACTTGGTGTCCATTTTAAGGGGTCTATGCTCCTGCAATTCAAGATCCTTCTGTTCCTCCACACTGCCAAGAATCCTATCCTTAATCCTGTACTCAGCTTTCAAATTCGACCTTCTAAAATGCATCACCTCACATTTTTCCAGGTTGAACTCCTTCCGCCACCTCTCAGCCCATTTCTGCATCCTGTCAATGCCCCGCTGCAGCCTACAACAGCCCTCTATACTGTCAATGACACCTCCAACCTTTGTATCATCAGCAAACTTGCTGAACCATCCTTCAATCCCCTCATCCAAGTCATTAATAAAATTTACAAACAATAGAGGCCCACGGACAGAGCCCTGTGGAACACCACTCACCACAGACCTCCAGGCAGAATATTTTCCTTCTACTACCACTTGCCGTCTCCTGTTGGCCAGCCAATTCTGTATCCAGAGAGCTATGTTCCCCTGAGTCCCATTCCTCCTGACCTCCTGATTGAGCCTATCATGGGAACCTTATCAAATGCCTTTCTGAAGTCCATATACACCGCATTCACAGCTCGACCCTCATCAACTTTTCTAGTCACATCCTCAAAGAACTCGATACGTTTTGTGAGGCATGACCTGCCCCTCACAAAGCCATGTTGACTGCATTTAACCAAGCCATGCTCTTCCAGATGGTCGTAAATACGATCCCTCAGAATCCTATCTAACACCTTACAGACGACAGACGTGAGACTTACTGGTCTGTAATTGCCGGGGATTTCCCTATTTCCTTTCTTGAAGAGAGGAATTAGATTTGCCTCTCTCCAATCCCCAGGTACGACTCCAGTGGAGAGCGAGGATGAAAAGATCTTCGCAAGTGGCGAAGCAGTTGCATTTCTTGTTTCCCAAAGAGCCAAGGACAAATCTGGTCCGGGCCTGGCGACTTGTCAATCTTAATATTTGACAACATTTTCAGCGCATCAGCTTCCTCTGTCTCTATCCATTCCAACTTGCACACCTGCTCTTCAAAGGTTTCATTCACTACAAAGTTCGTTTCTTTCGTAAAGGCAGAAGCAAAAAACATTTAGGACTTCCCCTACCTCCACAGACTCCACACACAAATTCCCTATGCTATCCCTGATCGGCCCTACTCTTTCTTTGAGTATTCTCTTATTCCTCACATAAGTGTAAAATGCCTTTGTGTTCTCCATAATCCGCTCTGCCAATCCTTTCTCGTGCCCCCTCCTGGCTCTCCTCACACCATTTTTAAGCTCCTTCCACTCCTGCCTGTTATCCTGTAGAGCTGAGCTTGACCCTATCTTCCTCCACCTTATGTAAGCTACCTTTGTTCTTTTCTTTGACGAGAACCTCCACGCTCTCGTCATCCAAGGTTCCTTTATCTTACCACTTCTTGCCTGTCTCAGAGGGACATATCTATACATTACTTGCAACAACTGTTCCTTAAACAGTCTCCACATGTCTATCGTGCATTTACCATGGAACAATTGCTCCCAATCCATGCTTCCTAACTCATGTCAAATCGCATCTTTCCCAATTAAATATCCTCCCATTTTGCCTAATCCTCTACTTCTCCATAGCTATGTAGAATGTGAGGCAGTTGTGGTCACTATCACCAAAATGCTCTACCACCACAGAATCTGATACCTGCCCCGGCTCGTTTCCGAACACTAAGTCTAGAATGGCCTCTCCCCTCGTCGACCTGTCAACGTACTGAGTTAGGAAACCCTCCTGAACACATTGTACAAAAACAGCTCCATTCAAGTCTTCGGCTCGAAGGAGGTTCCAATCAATATTGGGAAGGGTAAAGTCACCCAATACAGCAGCCCTACTCCATCCACATTTTTCCAAAATCTGCCGACCCATGCTTTCTTCCATCTCCCTGCTGCTATTGGAGGGCCTGTAGTAAACCCCTGAAGAGGTGACTGCTCCCTTGCTGTTTCTAATTTACAACCATACTGACTCGGTAGGCAGATTTTCTTCGACAAGGGAAGATTCTGTCGCTGTGATACCCTCTCTGATTAGCAGTGCTACGCGCCCCCCTCTTTTTCACCCCTCCCTATTCTTTTTAAGTGCTCTAAACCCTGGAACATCCAGCAACCATTCCTGCAGCTGAGAAACCCATGTGTGATTGGTGTGATATACCTTTGGTGATATCTCCTCTGGTCCGCTTTCTGCTGTTTTCAATACTGAGTAAGAATGTTCTGGAAAGGGATACATTGCGCCAATGTTTATCAGAACGGTTTATTAGACAGATTCATGTGATGGCATAACTAATATATAAAGAGAGATTGAATCGTTTAAATCTAGTTTTAGTGGACCTTATGGGAATGAACTGTGAATTCACGAAAAATTGCAAAATTCTAACAGGACTCAACAGAGGACAGAAAGCTTCTTCCCAAAAACACAAGGTGGAGAACTAGTGTGGTCAAAGTCTAAGTGTGTGGGGTTTGGCTATATACAAGTGAGATAATAAAAAATATATATCTTGAGCAGAGTGTGATCAACCTGTGGAATTCTCAGTCAGAAAAAGTGGGGGAGGCCGAAATTTGGACATTTTCTTTTAAAAAGGGTTAGATATTGTTCGTTGGGAGGATGGGATCAAACGGTTTGGGGAAGATAGTGGCAAGATAGTATTCAGCTGGATTACCGGCCATCGTCATGTTGATTCCAGCAGATTTGAAAGGCCTTCTTCTGCCCGTGGCTTCTTTGATTGAAGCTTCTCGAGTAGCAAGAGATTATTTGGTTCCAGCAACCATGGATATATTGTTTCAAACTCAAGCCAATGAAGAGTCTGTTCCAGTTTTCCACTAACTGGTCATGCCTGATGTCACTCGCGAGACATGCAGAGATTCCATTTAAGCATTCCCTCTCACTTCACCTCTCCAATGTAATTCTATTCATCTTTCGAACAGAGCTACAGGCAGATTTTGGATTCGAGTGCTCCACTTGGATGTCATTAATGAATTCTGACTACAGATGACTGATGGATTAGTCGATGAGGCTGTCCATCTCTTTGTTGAGGAAGGAGGGTTGCCGACTGAGACATTGGAACTGACCAGATAAGGTTATTGATTTGCTTTGCTTTGTTCTGTCCTGGCCTAATGTGCTTTATTTCCCAGATTGTCAAGTCTTAACTGTGTCAGTGAGCAGGGCATGGAGAATGAGTTTTTATTGTTGTCAATGCCTTCAGCTGCTTGTGAATACCATCTGATGTAACGAGAATCGACTGAAAACGGACCAACTGTTGCACTGGCAAATCGGGAGTCTGGAATGGAGCAACCTCTGGACATTCATTCTGAACAGCACTGAGGCATCAACCTCTGATAATATCCTTGAAGGCGATGTATGCAAAAATATCACAAATGATGATTGTTGATCTCTCGACAGCAAACCACTCTACAATGTTGATGGGCTTGAACTATCTGATGAAAGTAATCGATTCTGCTGTCCTTTGATGAAATTTCGAGCTGATCATACGTCATTACTCCTTTTGCCCCTTGGTTCCACCTCTTCAGTAAACTGTGTAGTTTTGCAGATGCTGTGATAGAAGTAATTTTTATTGTTTAAAACTTGTGGAGTTTTAAAACTGAACCTGCTCCATGTGACGTAATTGTTACGAGCAGGCTCCAGAGCTCTGATTGTGTACCCGGTGTATTCCCTGCTTCTCATAAAAAGAACCAAACTCCCAAAGTGTCTTTTCATAGTTGTAGGCAGAGTGCTGTGTCACTTTTTAAATTGGAAGGAGCCTGCAGCTCACTCCAGAGGGAGAGGCTTGATTGGACTATTAGAAATTTTAACAGGAATGGATTGGGAGTTGGGATCAACACTTCCCAATATTCCAACATTGAGCTCCTATGAGCTCAATTACGTTCATCAGAATCATAAATTGATGCGTTTAGAATCTTGGAACTATTGGTCACTTCGGATTATTCAACATTTTTACTATCCCATTCTGGCTATTTTTAGTGTCTCTGTTAAATGTCTTCAGTTAGGGAATAATGCTGGAAAGCAAATTTTACTTTAAGAATGCCCTTGTGGTTTACTGTCCCATCCTGCTTGGGTTACTGTTTTGTGACTTATGAATGTAAAATATAGTGACCAAACATAGTCGTGCTGCTATCTATTAAATGTACTCCTTCACACGTTTTTCATGCAGAAATAGAAAACGAAACGTTTGGCAGAACGTTCAACTCGATAGAACTGGAGAGATAAAGGGAGAGAGTAAGTCATATCATCAAACACAAATGATTCGAAAACTCACTTCCGTCCTGCCAAGGTTAGACCATGATATCTCGTTTTATTTTAATCGATACTCCAGTCAGTGGCTCGTTAGCGTCTGTGTTCCCATGATTAGCAATTTATTAGGCAACTAGTTGTCAGCACTGGGCATAGCAGAACTCGATGTTGAATCATCCGCAGCATTTCCCAGATTTGTAATGAATTACCGTTATCTAACAGGTCTGTCATCAACAAAACGAATCCTGTGCCTCTCCATTTTATCACAATTTGATGTTCAAAGTTCACTTTTGACTTCGCTCTGAGATCCGTCAAAAAAAAACAAACAAAAATTACTGAGGGTGTCTCTAGTGCTCTCTACTGTTTTTGCCCGAGAAAATCTTACGTTCAATCTTAAAAAGAAAACGCATCCGTGTGCTGCTCGACGACTTTTGCAAACATTTGGAAAACCGAATCCAGTCACTTCACTCATCACCATACCGAATAATACTCACTGACAACATCGTACTGAGCAGGACGGTATGCAACCACATTATTTCTCCAAGTTTAGACTATGAATTAAACCAAATCTGCCTCCAGCCACGCCCATCATTGACTCCATCTCCAATCCGCCTGAACCCACAGTACAATGAAAACTGATCCGTGTCCTTGTTGGTTCCACACTCTGCTGGTCTCTTCTTCTCCCAGCCAGACTCCAAAGATATAAACTTTCGTTAATTGCAAATCATCCGAAGCTGATCAATCACTTATTAACTCACACCAAGTTTTCAAGACGCCTTTGTTCACATCGAACAAATTGTACCATCTGCGCGAGGTCTCGAGATTAAAATTATCATCTTTCTGTTCGACTCCCTCATTAATTTCAGATTCCACCCAAACACTGGATCTTGTCCTTTTCGCAAAGTTCTGTAAGTCTCCCGTTTTGAATTCGATGTAGAGTTTTTCCATGCTCCTCTCTCACAGTGTCTGTCTACTTTTCTACACACTGTCACGTCGTTCTGTTTCTCTCTCACATATACTTTTCATTTTGCTCACAGAATTACTCAGACAACAGTGCTGCTCTCTGCCAGCCAGCTCACAAAGAAACTGTTGAATATATAAAATATTCTTATCGCCATTTACACTCCCCTTCTATTGCTCAAAGGGAAACAATAAATTTTGCTATCCTATCTTCTTTTCCTTCTGAATGACTGAATCTTGATTAAGATTGTGTCAACTACAATTTCATGGAAGAATCCCCAAATTCTGACAGCTCTCTGTGTGATAAGCTGTTGTAATTACCATTTCTGCATTTTTGTTTATTATTTTAAACGTGTTCCGTCTTAACACCCAACCTTTCATAAACCAGCGTCAACATCAGTCTCATCAACAAATAGAAAAATATCTCCTCAAGGTTCTCAATATCTCGAAGTGATTTCCTCATCATGAGTGGTAGATTTGGTCTTGTACCCGGTGGAATATAGAAGAAGCTGTGGTGACTTTATAGAAACTTCCAAGATTCTAAACTTAACTGACATATGGAGAGTTTTGGGATAGGAAAACGCAATCTCACGATAATGTGCCTCCCATTTCAGGCAGGAATGAAGAAGAATTTCCTCTCAAAAGCCAATGAGTCTGTGGAATTCTTCACTGCACAAGGCTGTTGCAATTGAATCAGACAGACTATTAATCTTTGGTCGACAGGTTAAGAATCAAGAAGTGAATCAAGGGTTTTGGAAAAGGGCAGGAAGTGGGTTTGCGGATGATTAGATCAACCATATCTCACTGAATGTTGGAACAGTCTCGATAGACCAAGTTGCCTCATTCTGCTCATACTTCTTATGGTTTAGTGAAAGAAGTTTGATGAAAGTGAGGGAGAATTGTACATTATGGCGGCTATGTAGAGTTTATATTCTCACTAACACAAACTGAGGTATTAAAAGCTAAATAGTCACCATCATGAGTTTGCTCCAATCATTTTCTTTTAATGCTGCTTTGACTCCTGATTGGGGCAGGAATTGCTGCATAATAACCTGCTGCTCAGTCTAATCTGGATTGTTGTTGAAAGAAAGGACACTTGTTCTTGAAGACTTTTCCCCTGGACTCATCAGGACATTTCACAGAAACATGAAGTTTTGTTTTAAATCTAAACCCTGGAGTGTCATTTGCAGTTTTATTTCTTTTTACTTGTAACGGTTGGCTCTCATAGGATACCGAGAGTGCAGAAAAAGGTTATTCAGCTCACTGAGTCTGCGCTATCACTGTGACATGCAGAACATATCTTCACCCTATCCTCACATTTTGCACGCCTACTCCACCTAACCTGCTCATTTCTGTACGTTGGGAGGAAACCAGTATGTCCAGGCGAGAACTATAGATACGGTAGAAGTCTGCAAATAACTGAATGGATAGTTGTTTGGGAATTTACTGTATTATCCAGGATTTCTATTGTGTTTCAAGTCGAATGTTTTATGCCCATGCTGTTTGATGAAAATTCAATTTTGGTATTGAGTTTTGGTCATAAAGCCAACAAATGGGATACTGGAGGACACAGTTAACTTCGTGGTGTTAAGGGTTCGGATAACCATTATACGTTACTGCCCACATTGTGCAGGAACAGCATGCAACAGCCCTAATGGCTATTCCCACTACTCTAAATTCCTAAAGAGGTTACTGAAAAATAAAATGAAAGCTAGTTATCTTGCCAATCCGTAGCAGGGAATCATCTTTTTTTATGTTAGAGGAGAAAGATGTGTGGGAAATAACACTTTAGTGGTGTTTCAGGTAAAACAAGCACATAACTATATTAATTCAATTACACAGAGGCCCTCTGTTCCACGCTCCCGTTGTTAAACTGGAGGCCCCGATTTTTTTTTATTTATCTAATTTCAGTAAATACCACTGATTCCATTCAGACACGTACTGTTAAACAACACTACGTA
This sequence comes from Hemiscyllium ocellatum, assembly GCF_020745735.1. Taxonomy (NCBI): domain Eukaryota; kingdom Metazoa; phylum Chordata; class Chondrichthyes; order Orectolobiformes; family Hemiscylliidae; genus Hemiscyllium; species Hemiscyllium ocellatum. Next base: position 1,283,901 of record NC_083441.1, read on the forward strand.
TTGACTAATTGCATGTCCAGGAAACTAATTGTGGATACTAATTTTGCATCCTTTTTTATGACAACATTTGGTCCTGAATTGCGTTCTCCGGTGCATTGACATCTTTAGCTTAAGGTCCGTAATTTGACAAAGTATTTATGACACAGAAGTTTTTTTCCCACGTTCGTTCATCTATCATCCGGACAAAAAGAAAACGTAGGATTGCAGTCAATAGCAAAAGAATTACGGCAGATGCAGAATGGTACCATATCTCCAACAAATTGAATCGCTCAATGAATCTTGCCGGGACATACTCTGTGTGTCAAAAAGCAAAATGCTCATGCAGACGCCGATTTTCATACAGACGTTGCATGCAAGATGGGTGGGGTTTTAAGTTTGAGTTCTTCTCACTACCGTAGATCATGAACAGAAGAAGCCAAATGAAGACTACATACAGCATCCCCAAACAGCCGAAGAGGGTATTCTGAACAACAATTGAACTTGTCATAGAATTAGAGGGAACAATTTGCATTCCAATACAGGGATTCCAATACAAGGCTCACCTTCGCACCAATGATATGTGTAAGGTGTAATCAGCCAAGCTGCAGGTGCATCTATTATGTTGGAATGTATCTGGGCATCTGGCAGTTTAAGGGAGTACATATCTCATGAAAGAAATTGAATTCAATCCAGGCCAGTGATGCTGACAGGACTCTGCCTCAAGGAGTGTTGAAAGGCACAGAGAAGGTGGGCTGATTTTCTTCTAAATTAGAATCCTACTGAATGATACTGCTCGTGCAAACAAAGCAGTCCCACCTTCCTCATAAATCCATCGAATTCTAAATGAATCTACAACGTTAATGAAACGGCAAACACCATAATGTTGCAACCACAACCAAATTAGAAAGCGAACAGAAAACAAAATTCTAGCATCCTGTTGGAATTCTTCTGTCTTCTTATCGGAATACGTAAAGAGAAGGGGAATTTGGGCGCTAGTAGTCGGGTTATGAGTAATAAGGTGAGGAAGACGACATTTTACAATAAATTGTGAAATTATGGATTTTTCTATACTCAAGTCCTAATTATTTGAAATAATTTGGATTTGTTGCCCCAATATTTACTCTTGTTTAGTATTTTCATGAGACCGAGGATAAATAAAGTGAACGATGCAGGAACCTAACATCTGAAGCATTTATATTGTTTGTTGAATATTAAGTATGGAATAACTGGAATTCGATCCCACGGAATAGTTAATACTTGCCATTCAATGTTATTTGATGCTTACAAATAGCAACAGCGATCTTAAATGAGGAGTTCAGAGGAACAAAGGTGAACTCTTGCAAACGGGAATAAGCTAAATCCTTAGGTTCTGTGTACATATATGAGGAGCAGGAAGGTTACAAGGAAAACGACTCAATTGCAAAGAGTGATATTTATATGTGCCATCACAGGATGTGGACCTAATAAATGCTTGTATCGTTCAAAGAAGAATGACATTTCGAATGGTTGGTCCAGAGAGTGGTATATTTTTCTAATTTTTTTTAGCAAAAGGAGATGTTAGACGTTTTGCATTTAGGTAAAATATTCCTCAGGACCTGATGGGATCTATCACAAAATATATAGGGAGACGAAAGAAGAAATTACTGAGGCCTTGTACGAAATATCTGTATCTGTTTAACGCGCAGACCAGATCCCAAAGGATTGAAGAATAGACAATGCGGTTTTTTTATTAAAGAGTGGCGACAGGATTAATTCGCGAAATTGCAAATTTGTGAGCCTTATATCAGTGGTAGGCAAATCATTGCGGAAGATTCTTAGGGATAGGATTTCCTTATATTTCGAGAAATATGGATTTAATAGCGGGAGAAAGTGATATTTTTTGTGCCAGAGCTCCTGTCTCATAAATATAATTAAGTGTTTCTTTGAGGAAGTGATCAAGACTCTGGATGAACTTGCTTGCGTTGTTTATGGGCTTCACAAAGCTTTTGACAAACTCCTGTTGGCAGGCTAATACAGCAGGTAAAAAAAAGGACACAGAAATGACTTGTTCAGAGAAGCGAGAGCGGACAGGTGGAAGGCAGCTCATTTTTGATGGAGATTTGTGACCAATGCTGTTGGTCAGGAATCAATGCTGGATCTTATGACAGTTGTTACACGATTGCCAGAGGTTGTTGCAGCATATAATGAACTGGGGACGTTAGCAGGGGAGTGACAGATGGAAGTTAATCTGGACAGATGGTTTAATGCGAGAAGGAAACATTCAGCAATGGCATTAGAAATATAAACACACAGCAGGATCGAGGTGTGCAGGTTAGCAATAATCAGCCAACTGCAAAGCGAATGGATAAATTGATCTCGAAAGCATATGGCATAAGTGCCCTCAATGATCAGGTATCAGAGTATAGAAAAGTGGCAAGCAATATTGCAGCTGGGTAGAATTTTAATCAACCCCTGAATTAAAGCTGAGATATTTTCTCCAGCTCTTTTGACAAACTACCAGAAGAATGTGGTGGCTTTGGACCAGGTAAAGAAAACGTTTACTGACTGTTGCCTCATTTGCAGGGGATGACATCTGATGAGAAATTTGAAAATCTCTGTTCGTTTTCACTTGGACATCGGAGGTTGGGGGACGACCTGATACAAGTTTACAGGATTGTGAGAGAATATATAGAACGAGTAAACGCAGTTTTATTTTCTCAGCACTCCCCACAGTGCAAAAGTGTCAATTACTGGGGATGTAGGTTTAAGGGAAAAGAGAGAACATTTAAACGACAAATCAGAGGCAGGTTATGTACACAGAGTGTGGCAAGTACTTGGAATGTGCCAAGAGGAGGTACTAGTAACCAATAAAGGTGCAAGAGAAATATTAACAGATACATGAATAGGCTACGTGTGGAGGGATGCGGACAGTTGATTTATTATTTTCAACACTGTGCCGGTTAGTTGAGTTGGCCGTGCGAGATTTCCCATAGTGTTCAGGGATTTGAAGGATAGATGTATTAGTCATGGGTAAATATAAGATAATAAGAAAGGAGAATGGGTCTTGTTGGGTTACGTTTCGAAGAGTCCGTGTGGACCTGTTAAGCCAAAGGGCCTGTTTCCACACTGAAGGGATTCTAATTCTAATCTGATACAAATCTGCCCGAGAAACACCAAAACCCGAAAGGAAAATGCAATGCAATGGCACAATTGTGGATTGCATCTCATTGTAAGCAGCATGTATTTCACGACAGCGCTGAAATCTTTGATTAACGTCAAAATCTTAACATTCGGATCTCGTGTCGAGTCGGTAGTGGGGGGTGGGCTGAGAGAGTCTATCAGCAGGAGCAGATAGCAAAAGGCCGTTTAATTTTGCTTACTGGGTAGACGTAAGCCGAACAATTAGTAGTCCTCAGTTAAAACAAGTAACTGCGTAATTGCGCCAGGCTTGCTTTCAAAGTTCGCAACACCAATGAAGGAACCAGGCATATTGACATGCAGAATGATGCATCTTTGCTCACCACCAAAAGTCCTCTTGAGAAATTTTGCTGTCACCTTAAAATGGAAACAGATAGGCATTTAACGCAGGGCGAGATCTATAGCTGGTGGAAAGGCAATTACAATGCGATTAGGCAAAATCAAAGATGCTTAGGATGAGGAAGGAATCAGCAGGGAATGGACACAATTGAAATGTGTAGCTTATACGAAAACCAATTACTGCAGGTCCTTGATACGTTGTATCGGTCAGGCAGGGACGAAGTTGTCGAGCGTGGAAGATGTGGTTTACTAAGAAAGTTGACTCTTTCTTCAAGTGGAAGAAAAAGGCTTATGTTTGGATGACATGTGATGGTTCAGTGAGGGCGCTTGAGAGTCACAGGTTAGCCAGGAAAGACTTAAACAGAGCGCTAAGAAGGGCCAGAACGGGACATGACAAATCCTTGGTGGATAGAATCAGTGAAAACCATTAGGCTTTTGAAAGCTAGAACAGGAATAAAAGAATGAGTAGAGTAAGATGTGGTCCAATAAACATCGTAATAGGAAGTTGTGCGTGGAGTCAAAGGAGATAGACGAAGCGCTGAACGAACAATTTTTGTCAGTATTCACACTAAAGAAAGACACTGTGGTCGAGGAGTCTACTTGGATGGAGAAGACTAGATTAGACAAGTTTGAGGTGCATAAGGAGGAAGTGTTAGCACTTCTGTAAAGTGTAAAAGTAGGTATGTTCCCTGAGCCAGAGCGGAATTATCCTAGGATTGGCCGGAAAACCAGGAAAGAGAAGGCCAAGCCTTTAGCTTTGATCTTTATATTGTCATTGTCGACTGGAATAGTGCCACAAGACTGGAACAGAGTAAATGCTGTTCCCTTGTTCACGAAGGGGAATAGAGACAACCTTGGAAATAATAGACTTGTGAATCTTATTTCGGTTGTCGGTAGAGTGTTGTAAAGGCTTGTAAGAGATCGGATTTATAATCATCTAGATAAGAATAAGTTGATAAGGGATGGTCAACACGGTTTTGTGAAAGGTAAGCCGTGCCTCACAAACCTGATTGAGTTATTTGAAAAGGTGACCGAACAGGTGGATGTGTGTAAAAGGGTTGGGGTGGTGTATATGGATTTCAGTAAGGTGTTTGATAAGGTTCCCCATGTTTGGCTGTTGCACAAAGTACAGAGGCATGCGATTGAGGGTGCTTTGGAGGTTTGGATCAGAAATTGTCTAGCTAAAAGAAGACAAAGGATGCTGGTTGACGGGAAAATTTGCCCTGGAGTTCAGTTACTATTATGGTACCACAAGGATCTGCTTTGGGTTCCCTGGTGATTGGCATTTATGGAATTGACCCAGATACGGGCATTGAAGGATCAGTTAATAAATTTGTGGATGACACTAAAGCAGGTAGAGTTGTGGATAGTGATAAAAAAAATGTTGTAGGTTGCAGAGAGATGGATAAGCTGCAGATCCGTACTGAAAGGTGGCAAATAGAGTTTTTTGCGAAAGGGGTGAGGTGATTCACTTTGGAAGGAGTAACATGAATGCAGAGTACTGGGCTAATGGTAATGTGGGAAATAGAACTCAGTCACTTCAATAATTTCAGTCCGGGACAAGATCTGAAGCAGCAGTATCGTTCATTATAGGCTTGCAAGCGTGATGCCTACAAGATAGGCACCCCGAGCTTAACGAGTACACAAATTATATAAAATTCATTTCTCTTTCCCACTATTCTAAATCCGGCGCCTATTGCTATTGTTTATCTCTTGCCTTAACCGGCCATGTGCATAACAAAGTACAAATCTTGCTTGGCCATTTCAGCACATCCTGCTCTGGTCTATTGTTAGCGTATCCTCTTCCACTGCCATCTGCTTCTTTACTTGCTAAAGCAACATTTCCTCCCAGTCTTTATCCACAATGAGCCTTATGACCTCTTGATTGTGGTTTTTTTGTTATCTTCAGAAGCGGGAAGCAGATGCTTATAACTGATTGTACAAGCATATCTAGGTTAATCTACACCCTCTTCCTCTTTATGATTTAGCCTTATAATTTTTGCAGATAACAACATTTATAATTATTGTTCACACTTCCCCCTTTTTATTTTAAAACTTAATTGTTGTTTCTGCAATTGTTCCTTTAAGCATCGCCCCCAAAATTCGCAAGCATCATATCTGAGAATTCTTCCATCTTGGACTCAATCATCCCTCATTATTTAATAGATAAAGTTCCTCTGCCTGATTCCCTTTTAGGGGCATCTGTTTCATTAACGCTATCTCAAACAGTCTTTGGGTGAGCCCTCGTATACAGTGTATGATGCAACAGCCAATGGCCACCAGTACCCCAGCTACTACAATCAGGAAAGTAAGGAGGGAAGCCACCACCCCATTTTCCAAACCATGATTCAAGCCATCCCGTGAGAGATGTGTCTACTCCTGAATTCTCAGCCAATTCCTCTGCTAAGGTAGTCAATCCCCTTAATGCCCTAGTAATTGAACCATCAGGCGCAGTTTTATTAGGAATAAAGGTAAAACAGCTTCTTGCTTACATCACACACACACACACACACACACACACACACACACACACACACACACACACACACACACACACACACACACACACACACACACACACACACACCCTTTTACCACCAGAATCATATCAAGGGCCACTCTGTTTTCCCATGCTCACGCACTTGTCGCATCAAGCTGTTCTGATATTCCTTTAACCGTATTTCTTGTATACTTTATAAATAGCTGTTGATTGTAGAAAATGTAATGTATCCAATCTACATATTTATTAATTGCTACTCACGAATGGAGAGCTGACTCAAAGCCTGCTGCAATCTGGTTGCGAGCCTTAAACTTATCAGATAACCCCGCCGCACCCCCCCCCCCCCCCAAACCCGGGTCTCCTATAGAATGAAGATAAATTCTGTCATCAAAAGAAGTGTCTAACTGTGATCTCTCACTCCTTCCCTCTTTCCCGACTATCTTTTCCTTCTCAAATGCCAGGGTAAATGGACTTGACAATTGTACAATTGCACATATCCCTCCCCAATCCGGAGGCAGGGTGGGTCTCAATATTTTGCCTCCACAGTACCACCACGGATCCACTCGGGGACACTTTAGTGCTGAGTAGTTCGCCTGTTTGTCCGTTTCAGTGACATTCTTAATCTCTGTACATAATTTCAGCTCCCCCAAATTTCTAGACCGATTTGTACCTCGACTACACGCACACGACGTGTTATTTCCGACTGAGGCTGAAAACATGGAGGTAGGGGCTTTTAAGTCTTTCTTTCCCAAAGGGGGGGTGGGGGGGGGGGAACATGAGAGATAGAGAGGAACAGTTCCAATGATTCCAAGCAGTCTTATCCTGATACAGGACTTTCATACATTTCAGCTGAAAATATGTTGCTGGTTAAAGCGCAGCAGATCATGCAGCATCCAAGGAACAGGAAACTCGACGTTTCGGGCAAAAGCCCTCATACTCTTCTTGTTTTCCGGTTTGTTTCATTTCGATCCCAAAAGTTTCATTGAAGTGTACCCGATAGGTGTCTCCCCACCACCCCTCCCACCCCCCCACCCCCAGAATTGCTTCGTGCGATGTGGTTTTCTTTATCGTTAGGTATATTGGGTTATACTCTCTATCGGGACAATCGAAAGCTGGTCGGAAAGGGGCCCGGTGTACTGTGACAAGACCATTACACCAAGTACCGTCCCCGAGGCCATTCCCATCGGAATTAAGACTCAGGGATCGTTAATAACACATAACATTGAGCCCAGTACCATTAGCCCAGTACTCTGCATAACTCTAAGCTTCCCTAGCGTTCTAAAACTCATGCTGAAGCACCAAAAGATTTAAAATACAATCCTACAGAAATAATCCCGCGCTCGCATCGCCGCTGTATAATCAGTTACTCAAAGTCTCGTTAACCTAAGTTTCAGCGGTTCTTGCGTTGATTCGGCTGACCAGACTTCTTCCTCAACTGGAGATTCCACTGATCCTTTGATCTGAGTGTCCTGCCTTTCTCTGCCGTCCTTATCGCCGTTTCGGTAGTCAAAAGAGCCTGGTACAGCCCTTCCCAGTCCGGTTGCAATTTAGTCACTGTCCATGGTTTTACTAAGTCCCAATTTCCCGATCGAATCGGGTGAACGCTATTTCTTGAGGAAAGACAAAGAGGAGGACAAGCCCAGGATATACTTCTTTAAGAATAAGTCTTTAGTTTTGGGAATTGGCAATTCCCCATTCATTCACAGATATGGTAACCCAAATAAGATTTCATAAGGGGATTTGCCCAAATCTTTCCTTGTGGCCGTTCGTACTTGCAAGAGAGCTATAGGTAAACATTTGGTGCAAGGGATTCTGGTTTATATTAGCAATTTAGAGAGATGTTATTTCATCTCATTCTCTCAACCCTTCCTGATGATGGCGGGTGCCATGCAGTTTGGAACTCCCAGAAAATTCCCAATCCTTTCATTAACCCCTACAACACTTCAGAGATAAAATGAGTTCCTTGGTCGGAATCAATACGGTTCACTAGTCCATTTCCGGGAATTATATGTTCTAATATTGTTTTAGATGCCCCACACGCAATGGTGGTTGCCAGTGGGTATGCCTCAAACCAACCAGAAAGGTGATCTACTAGGATAAGCATATATTTTAGTCTTCCTACTCTGGTACTTCAGTATAATCTACCTGTATACTCTGAAAGGGTCTCAATCCCGGGTCTCTTTCTCCTGGGGTCTGTTTTCTCGTGACTTGCTGATTTACCTTTCTGCATATGATAAATCCCTCACGTATTTGTTCAGCAATTGTATGTATTCTTTTACATCCACGTTTCCTAAGAACCAAATCACACATTGTTTGGTCTTCCCAATGGATGCCTTGATGTATGACAGCCATAGTTTTGCACATCATCATTTTGTTTAAGATTTCCTTTCCATCAGGTAACATCCAATGCCTGTCTGCTGTTTTTGCAGCCCCTAAATCTTTCAATACGTCTTCCTCTCTTTCAGTAAATATAGGAGCTTCTCGAGGACCTGGAACAGTAGGTAACCGCTTCTTGTGGGTTCAGGGCTGCTTCCTTAGTCACTTCATCGGCTAGTCTATTCCCCCTAGCTTCTGGTTCATTTTCTTTCTGATGACCATTTATATGTACTGCTGCTATTTTCGGGGCAGTAATAGGGACTGCGTTTATTAAACTCGTCATGCGCTAGTTCCTTCCCCTGGCTATTGATCAGTCCTCTTTACTGCCATATCTTTCAGAAAGTGTGTGCATCACCAAATGCATATTCAGAGTCAGTGTATGCTGTCTCTCTTTATTTTCTAACGCTCTAAGGGCTCTTTCCAATGCCTCGAGTTCACAGGTCTGAGGTGACCACCCATTGGCAACCTTCCTGCCTCTACCACGCTTCCTTCCATCCCGTCCACAACAGCATACCCATTATGTCTTTTCCCTTCAATCACGCGGGATGATCCTATATTTGAGTGGTGCTGGAAAAGCACAACAGTTCAGGCAGATTCCAAGGAGCAGGAAAATTGACGTTTCTGGCACAAGCCCTTCATCAAGAATATCCCGGGAGGAAGAGATTCGGGATTGAGACCCTTCCAGATTATGCTGAACTACCCAGACTAGGAAGACTAAAATATATGTTGGTCATAGTAAATCATCCTGATGAAGGGCTTTTGCCCGAAACGTCGATTTTCCTGCTCCTCGGATGCTGCCTGAACTGTTGTGCTTTTCCAGCACCACTCTAATCTATAATCAGGTTTGCAGCATATGCAGACCGTGTTTTTCCCGGGATGATCCGTCTATAAAAAGTCGGCCTCCTGCGTGAAGTGGAACGTCTCTCAGGTCCATGCGATCCTTAGTTTGGTATTCTATGATTTCAAGGCATTCGTGCTCTGGATTCTGAGGAGATTCTACTTCCCCTTTCCAGAGAAAGGCGACTGGATTTAAGCAATTGTCCGTGACCAAGACTACATCATCCTATTCTATTTATGTTGCCTCCTACTTCAGAATGCTTCAACCATCACCCAGCCTTTTGGTTGAGGATCGTTCTCACTTGCTGTGGAGTGCTTAATATTAGGGCTCCCCCAAATGTAAGCATTCTGCTTTCCTCCACCAAAACTGCAGTGGCGGCCATGGCCTGCACACACTCAGGCCACCCCCGGGATACTGGATCCCAATGGCTTCGAAAGATAGCTATGTCAAAGGTGGCTGTTTCATTCTTCCCCATCTTTGGGTTAATATTCCCAAAGCCACTCCCTTATCTACGGTAGCAAAGATTTAGAAAGGTTTATCAAGGGAAGGTAAGGCTAACACGGCAGTATGGATCAGATTACTTTTGAGTTCCTCAACTAGTTCTTTTTCCTCAACTTATCACATTGGTTCCTCCTCTAATAGTTTGAGATATAATTTCTTAGTCTTTTGGGCATAAGAGTCAATCCACAATCTGCAATATCCCGTAAGACCCAAAAATTTAAATAACCCCCGTTTAGTCCTGGGCAGTGGCTTCTCCACTATTACCCCCATTCGTTCCTGGCTTTTCTTTTACTTTCCCTCACTAACTAAATGCCCCAAGTATTTCACTTTTCTCTCCACACATTGTAGTTTGTTCTTAGATACTCGCAGTGCTGTTGACCAAAGAAATTGAATAATTTATTAATGGCTTCTACTGCTTTTGCTCTTCTTTTTCCTGTTCCGAAGAGGTCATCTAGATGCTGCAAGACGGTAATTCCCTTGGGGCTGCTAGATTTATACAACATTTGTTTCAACATTTGTCCAAATAGATTTGGGGATTCTGTAACACCATGGGGGAGCAAAGTCGACCAGTATTGCTGTTTACATCCTGTCTTAGGATCTTCCCATTCAAAGGCAAAAACAAATCCTACGTTCCTCCGGCAAGAGACACGCTCAAAAGGCATCCTTTAAATCCATCACACGAAACCATTTGTGGTCATGACGGATCTTACTTAATAACGTACCGGGATTTGGCACCACTGGGTGCCTGATCTGTACTGTTCGATTCAATGTTCTCAAATCCTGCACCAGTTGATAAGTTCCATCGGACTTCTGCACTGATAGAATTTGGGTATTATAAGGAGACAAACATGGTGCCAACAGCCCATCTCTAATCAGCCCCCCAAATAATGGCTGTAGTCCTCGTTTACCTTCTATGGAAATGGAATATTGTACTTCACAGACAAGGTCCCCTTACCTTTTTAAATTTATTTCTAGGAGAGGGATCCGTAGTATTCCACGATTTCCTTCTCTGGCCGATAAAATAGGGTCTATCTCTTTCTCCACATCCTCTGTCAACATTGCCATTTGTACAACTATTTCTTTTTCCTGCATGCCAATCTCCAGTCCTAAGAGGATAATTAAATCTCTCCCTAATAAGTTACTTCCCATATCAGGGATATAAAACAGTTCCCCTGTGACTCTATCCTTCGGACTTTCTATCATCATAGGTTCAAAAACTGAAATATTAAATCCTTCCCCTTTTACCCCAGAAACAGTAATTGATCTTCTTGTCATACCTACTTTCTTTGGTTTAAAATTCAGCGATCACCGTGCTGCGCCCATATCTACTAGGAAGACTACCTCTTCCTTACAGTGTCCCACCTTTAAATTTATCAAGGGTTCCTGGTGGGTCTCCGGGGTCAGAATCCTGACACCCCTATTCCTCATCGAAATTCATAAGCGGAATTGCCTTTTCTTCCCTTTGTAGATCAGGACACCCCAGCCTTAAAACGCCCTATCTTTCTGCAATAATAGCATCCTGCCAGTGGAGACTTCCATCTCTTCCCCTGTCACCCGAGCCCTCGATCAAATGCTCCCCCTTATCATCTCTCTCTCCCTCTTCCTCTCTGTCCTTCATGCTGCCACCCGCGGCTCTGGTTGCTTACTATTGGTTCCATTCTTTTCATAACTACCTCGTCTACCTTCGCTACCATCATTTTTGCCTTTTTTTCTCTCATCCTCTCTCTTTACAACACTTCCTGTGCCCCTCTTAACAATTCATCTCATGTGTTTTCGATCCACCCTTCTATCTTCTGTATCTTTCTCTGTATGTCTGGCCATGCCTTTGTCACAAAATATACTTTCAAAAGACCTGTGCCATTGCGTTCTCAGAGTTCATTCCAGAGTATTTCCGCATTGAGTCTCTTAATCTTTGCAAGAAAGCTGAGGGGGTCTCATCTTTTTCCTCTCTAACGTCAAAGTTTGCGACTTTGGAGCTGCCTCTCTTATTCCTTTTAGAATCAGGTCTTTCAATTCTCTCATTTCTTCTCAATGATCCGGGTTTTGATTGTCCTACTGGGGGGCTCTGAGGGAAAACTCCGTCTCTCCCTGTCTAGCACCCCCATCCCCAGTGGAATGTTCCCGGTCCGATATTTTAATGGCTGCTCTTCGTATAAGTCCCCATTCTTCTCCAAAAAATAGTATATTCAAAATAGACATTAACTCAGAATAGAAATAAAGATTGGGCTCAATGATTGATCAATATGTTCAGACAACCCTACGGGATCCTGAACCAGGACCATCATCTCCTTTTCAAATGTTCTGACCTCCCCATTGTTGAGGGGGGCACTTACAAACCCAATCTCTTTGTCCCCAGTTGGTACCTACGAAATGGATTAGTCTTTATGCTCTTGCCCATTTTGTTTTTGTTTTCATCCGCTAGGTCTTGGTTAAGGTACTCCGGAGGCTTCCTCTATGTCTATTTTATCTTGCCTTTCTTTCGTTGAGGATTGAGGATTGGGGACAACATCGTTCCGGTCAACCACCCCTTCTTCCACCTCTGGTGGGTCTTCCGTTCCCTGTCCCAGTCTGTCTCTCCTCCTCCTCCACTTCCACCCAATCTGATTTTATGCCACGGGAGGGTGGTCAAGCAGCCAAGCGGGTCCCAGGGATTGTGTGGGTCAGAAGGGGAATCCCTTCTCTTTACTACCATAATTTCTGATCTGCCCTTCCGAAAGGACAGTACAGATGAGCAGAGAGATCTCAGTGTCCAGGTGAATAGATCATTGAAAATTGCCACCAAGGGTGATAGGTGATAGGGTTCTTAAGAAGGCATACAGTGTTTATTGGTAGAGGGACTGGGTTTTGGAACCATGAGAGCATGCTGTAGCTGTGCAATATCTGGTGTGACAACATTTGGATTATTGAATGCACTTCTGGTCACTGCATGATAGGAAGGATGTGGAAGCTTTGTGAAATGTTCTGAGGAGATTTACTGGGATGTTGCCTGGTTTGGAGGGAAGGCTTTACGAGGAAAGTTTGAGGGACTTGAGATTGTTTTGAGTGAAGAGAAGAAGGCTGAGAGGTGACTTAATTGAGACATACAAGACCATCAGAGGGTTCGGTAGGTTGAGCAGTAAGAGCCTTTTTCCTCGAATAGCGATGGCTAGCCCGAGGGGACATTGCTTAAATTGAGTGGTGATAGATATAGGACAATTATCATAGGTAGTTTCTTTGCTCAGAGAGTAGTGGGAGCGTGGAACTCACTGCCTCCAACAGTAGTAGACACGCCAAGTTTAAGAGCATTCAAATGGTCATTGGATAAACATGGGGACGAGAATGGAATAGTGTAGGTTGGGTGGGCTTCAGATTGGTTTCACAGGCCGGCGCAACATTGAGGACCGAAGGGCCTCTACTATACACTAATGTTCTATGTTCTAACCATTCACAAAGAAAAAAATTGAAACAATGACATTCTTTAGAAAACACAAAGTTATATGTCCAACTAGATTTTCTTGATCAGCTGCATAATAAATGCCACGAACAGGACCACAGAAGTCAAGAAGTCAATGCAATGTTACCCATAATATCTGGCGAGATGATGTATAGAGAGGCAGAGCGCTGCAGTTACATAAAAACTAACTTCGACTCAACTAACATGACTGTGATCAAATCTGAACAACCTATCTTCAGATGGATGTACTACTGCGGACGTCAGTTCACCTACGTAGCTTGAAATAATGACAGGACTACAAGGATTCAATTATGAGGAGGTTTTAAATAAAAGTGTGACTGTATTCACTATAGTCAAGAATGTTGGGACGTGATCCAATCGAGGTTCTCAACGTGTAATTAGGAAACTGCATGATAGATAAAGATACAGTACTTCCCCTGAATCTGTAAAGAGGGAAATATTTTATGATTTAAGGTCTGGCCATACTTGAGAGATGTTAGAAAACGTTCTCCAAGCAAAGGATAGTGGAAGTTAGGATCTCTCTTCGTCAAAGTGCAAATGATCGACATGTTTGTATTTTGTCTATGCACAAATCAAGGCCCAAAACATGCATGTAGATGTGAGCCACAGATCAGCATGAGCCACAGATCAGCATGACTTTATTAAATGGCAGAGGAGAATCAAAGAGCTGAATGGCCTCCAATTCCGTTATGTGGGGATAGAGCTAAAATACATGTTGTATCTTCTTGAATCTTCGAGACCGAAGCATCATCATCTCAAATCGTACACATTGCGTTATTGTCTTTTTTCAAACTCCCTCAGTGATGATACCTTCATTTGCTGGACCATCGCCTAACATAGCATATGCAAAAATGTCACATTCGACCATTGACCATAATTCACAGTAACACCTTTTAGGATATTTGACCCATCGAGTCTGCTCCTCAATTCAATTATGCTAATTGATTTTTCAATCCCATTTTCCACGTTGTCCAAGAAAACGTTGATCCCCTAGGCAACCAAGAACTTATATGCTCAACAACTTGGCCTCTGCAGCCTTCCACTCTCTGGCTAATGACGTTTCCCCTCATCTCCGATCTAAATGGTCTTCCCTTTGCTCTAAGACTGGGCCCTCAGGTCCTCATTTCTACTGCCAGTGTAAATTACTTCCCAACGTCCATTCTGTACAGCCATTTAGTATTCTGTAAGCTTCAATCGGATGCAACTTCTACCCCATCCTTCTAAACACCATCAGGTGCAATCCAGTGTCCTCAAACATTCCTATATGCCGAGACTTTAATTCCTGCGATCATTCTAATGAATCTCCTCAGGTCCTACACCAGGGCCAATACATCTTTTCTGAGTATGCGCCCCAAAATTGCTCAGAATGCTCTGATTGTAGTCTGGCCACAGGGTTGTAAAGTCTCAGAAGTATATCCTTGTTTTTATATTCCATTCCTTTCGAGATGGATTACAATATTGTATTTGCCATCCTGACAACTGACCTTAACTGCAAGCTTACCTTAAGAGATAACTGGCCTAAGACGCCCAAGTCCCTTTGTAATTCAGAGTTTCTCCCTATTTCGAAAACACTTCATGCTTCTACTCTTCCTTTCAAAGAGTATTAACTTAAACTTGCCCACGTTATACTTCAGCTGCCCCATATTTGCCCACTCTCCTAACCAGTACAAATGTCGCTGCAGCCTCCCCACCACCACAATACGATTTGCCACTCTCCTTTTCTTTTTCTCATGTGAAAATTTAACCTGAATTCTCACAGTTTCTGTAGCAAGATAATTAATGCATAAAGGGAAAGGTTTTGGTCCCAACATTGACCTTGTGGAATACCACTAATCGATGGCTTCCATCTGAAAAGGATGATTTATCGCCACTCTCTGCTTTCTGCCAGGTTGCCAACTCTCTATCCACGTTAGTCCCTTTCCTCTAACACCATGAACACTTACTCTACAGCGTCCGATGTGCACTTTATGAAAAACCATCTGGAAATCCAGATCGATAGCATTATTTGGCTCTCCTTGCTCTAACCAACTCGTTATCTCCTCAAAGAAATTTTAGGCATAATATCCTCTTCATGAAATCATACTAACTTTGCCCTATTTTAGCATGCATTTCCAACCATTCAGAAATGTTTTCCTTTACAATGGAGTCAGTAATCTTACCAATGACTGAAGATAGGATAATCATCTTATACGTTCTTGTCTTTTGCCTTGCTCCAATCTAAATGGGGGTTTGAGGTGTAACGTTAGCGATTAACAATCCCATGATACGTTTCCTGACTCCAGTGATACCTCAAAGGTCACTACTAAAGCTTCCACCTGCTTGTCAGTTGTCTCCTTCAGAAATCAAGGGCATAGCCCATCTGGTCCAAGCTGTTTATCTGCTGCCAGATGTTTCAGTTTATCTAACACAATCTCCTTGGTGATGGTCACTGTAATCATCTCTGCTTTCCACCTCTTGAGTGCTTGCACATTCTGCACATCAGAGAACAAAATGTATATAACTTCCACCATAACAGCAGTAGACCAGAAGATGAAATTGTTAGACTGGTAACATGTCTCTTGATCCATGATCAAAAAAGAAGACATTTGTGAAGAAATAGCTGAGCCATTATTAAATCTAAACGGCCAAATATTTTTCATTGTCGATATTTACACGCTTAAACATACATTGTTAAGTGATCTTGTAGGTCAATTCGGAATGTTAAACTATATTGACATAAGATTTCTGTTCTCTGTCATTTCAAACTTAGAACTCACACCTGGCCAAATTGTGATGTCCACAGTACGACCCTATTTGTACTCCAGTGCTCAAAAGAAGTTTAATGTGCCAGACAAAAATCTACACGAAAAATCCAAATAACAACTGGAATTGAAACATTTACAATGTGGATTCCCATAAGGACTTAGCATTGCTTGTATATTCTTAGTTTTGCTCGCATGAAAAATGTTGCAAATTGTCTGTACCTTAGAAGGGATTATGTTTGTCAATAGGAGCAGGATTAGGCCATCTGGCCCTCCGCACCAGCTCTGCCATTTGATAATGAACATGTGGTGGTCTTCACGTGACCTCAGCTTCACTTACACACCCTGTCACCATATCCCTTAAGTGCTTTACCGATCAAAAATAATCTGCCATCAACGATGAAGTCTCCACTGGGCAGGGAATTTCACAGATTCTCAACTATTCGGGTGAAGAAATTCCTCCTGAATCTGGTCATAAATATGCACCACCTTATTTTGAGGCTGTTCCCTTTTGTTCTAATTTCGCACAACAATGGAACCGAAACCCCTTCTTCTACCTTATCTATGCCCTTCATAATTTTATATGCTTTTGGGATCCCCCTAATCATCCAAATTCCAATGAATATAATTCGACTTTACTCAGTCTGTCCGCATTACACAACCCTCTCAAATCCAGAATTAACCTCGTGAATCTCATTTGAACCCCTCCAGTGCCAGTGCATTCTTCCCAATTATGGAGTCCAGAACTGTACGAATTACTCCTTGTTTGGCCTCACCAGCACCTGGTGCCACTGCAATATAATTTTAGTGCATGTAAAATTAATTTCTCTAACAATGAAGGACAAAATTGCATTTCCTTCTCATTTACCTCTTGCATCTGCTAACCAACCTTCTGCGATTCATGCACAAGGACACCCAGGTTCCAGGACACAGCAGCACACTGCAATTGTTTCACCGTTCAAATAATAGTCCTTCAACCATGATTTCTCCCAGAATGGATAACTTAACATTTATCAACATAATACTCCATCTCCCAGATCTTTGCCCACTCTTGTATCTAAAAATTTTCCTCTGCAAACGTTCAGAGTCCTCTGCACACTTTGTTCTGCGATGGTATCATCTGCTAACATTAACAAAGAATGTGTGATCCCCAAGTCCAAGACATCTCGGTGAATCATGCACAATTGTGGTCGCAAAACTGATCCCTGAGTCATCCACCAACTTACACCTGTACCTCATGCAGCAGACTTTTGTGTCGGCACCATGTCAAATATCATTTGTAAATCGAGATACATCACCTCAGTCCCATTTGTCCACCGCACTTGTAATACCTTCATAGAATTAGTGCAAATAAAGTTAAGCATCCGTTTCTACATCTCGGGGTCCTTCTGATTTTCTCCACTGTTCCTAGTACGGAGATGCCTGCGAATTCTATTGGATGTTAGAATGTGCCATACTGTCAGAGCCTTTCATGATTAACTAATTTACTGGAATTCGTTAGAATCAAAGTATAATTCATGATTGAATTTATTTTTCTTGCAAGTTTATTATTTTCATAATTAGAAACGTTGGATACTTCATTCCATTAATCAACTCTATTCTGAACTTATTCTGTGTCCCAGCATAAATAAACGGATTAATGCAGGAACTCAAAAACTGAAGCATATATCCGTATTCCTCCAAATTAAATGATGATCCATCGAAATTGGACCCTGAGAAATATATAACTTTCCCTATCCGGATGTAGAGAATGGTTACGAAAAATAGTGAACACAATAGAATGAAACTGCCCGAGATTGCGAAGAGTAAAACCATGGATTTCTTCCGTTTCTCCATCTCTGGGTCCCTCTGATTTTCTCCATTTTTCCTGGTGCGAAATTGCCTGCGAGTTCTATTGGATGTTAAAATATGCCTTACTGTCAGAACATTGAGCAATAAAACCAGAATGAATGGGAGGCAAGGGCTTAACATCGAGCGAATTACATCATATGCGATCCATGCAGGTGATGTATAAAACACTAATTTTAAAACGCAGAACCAGGGCACATTGTGACTGATGTAAACAGGCTCATAGACAAAATATAAAAAGGTATTTTTTCCACAGACAAGCACCATCACAACGATTATAACACGCACTGCCACCTTTTCAGTACAGTTATTCATTTTCAATTTTTGACAACATATGGCAACAAATCGTTCAAATGTAAACGCAACTGTTAACCAAACAGAGCTGTCTATGGCAATGTAGATCAGGACAATGCGGAGACTGCATATCGGCGTGATGAAAAGAAAACTGGATGGGAAAAACATTCCAGCAATTCGGTTCAATATGACAGCAATGACCATGACAAGGAAATCTGTCACTGCCATGGACAAAAGGTAATAGGTGATACATCCAGAGAGACCACATCTTCTTCGAGGCAGGATGACAATTACTGATAAATTCGCTAAAATAGATAAAAGGTGAGGGAAGTGAAGGACAGAAGGAAACTTCACAAATATCAGTTGTTGAAATCCCCGCAAAACTATCTTAGTTCCACGACAATGTATGAAACTTATATGTTGGCAGCATGATCCTAAATTGGAAAGCAGTTTTTTTTTGTCTTATATAACGCCTTCCATGATTCGATTGTTTACATACTGTGAAAAGAAACCCTCATGAAGTATCTTCACAGTAGTAAGAGCAATAACGTGTGTACTTTAATGATCAATAAAATTAAGAAAAATTCTGGTCAACTTCAAAAAAAGTGAATGTCGATGGAACAACAACGAATGGATGAATAAGAGGCTTGGTTGGGGCAGAATTTAAACGTACCATTTAGGAGGGTTTCTTGACACAGTCTGTAAACAGTCCAAACAGACAATGGGTTGTCCTAAACAAAAACACATTGGAACCTTACAGGAATGTTGAATGTGCTAGAAAGAAACACATATGGAATCGATCAAGAGACAGATTGCATAACGATGAGAATCAGTAATTGACATGTCGAATCAATTACTTGAGTAATGTTTATTATTGGAAATGTTAGCGTGCTACCTGGTTAAAAGGAAAATTATGCTGAGACAAGCAAAAGTACAGTCAGAGTGCAAGTTAGCAAGGTCACATTTGCAAACGCAATGGCTTCATGTTTGATTATTGCTATCAGCTTGAAGAATTAAAACGGGAAGGCAATAAGATCTCACTCATCCAAAAAAAATTCTATCATGCAACAATTCGCTAGTTTGCTGTACACTGACTCGAGTTTTGAGACTTTCTGCTCTTGCTAGATATGTGCATTAAGGTTTTATGGGTTAGACACTAGTTATCTCTTGTTGATCGTCAACATATTCTGACGTTGATGTAACGAAAGCAGACATTGCTGCAAAAACACTCACGAGATCTCAAAGCATCTGTGGAGATAAATCAGTCTCTCTTTTCAAGTTTCACGTCCACTGACCGTTCTTCAGAACAGATATAACAGGAACGATCAGAACATTCGCAAGATTGCTGAGTGTCAGAAGCTCAATGATTCCTGGACCTGAGGCCAATAATTCAATAACAGGACAAACACCTCAAAACTACGAAAATAAATTAACTGCTGCAGTGGGTTCATAAACATTGCGCTCCTCGATCTTGGCGAGTCTGCTGAGCGTTTTTGCAAGGCGTACGTATCAGACAAACATTTGGTGTTCACTAAACCTCCTGAAAAAATATCTTACATCATTCGTGTTGGAATAAATCATTTCAAAACAAGTTGTTATTTCATCGAATTACTAAATTTGCCATTATAAATAATGCAAGACATAATTCTATGCATGTCGAAACAATGTGATAATATATCTTCAATGAAAGTGGCTTGAATATAGCATCCTTTACATCCTTGCTAACAACATTAAAATTCACAATGTTTAACTGTACTTGCATATTGCTGAATAAGGTTCACACTATCATAACAGCCTGTAAGTCGAACATCTTGTTATTAATGCCAGGAGAAGATTACATACTAACAGCAACAACATGGCAGTAATGGAATGGCAACACTGTATAAATAATATTCTATGAACATTTTAATGCGAGAATGCTAATTCACAGAAAGGAGCAATGCTCGCATTGAAATAGAAGCACATACTGCTTTCCGGACGAAATACGTTAGAAAATCACGATTAAATCAATGAAATGCTCATAAAGTTGGCCATTATGTCATGGAAAAGAAAATCCTGGTAAAAGTACGGCATTTCTAGGATTGACGGGGTTAAATTATGCAAATTGCATGGAGAACGTACAACAAAAATGCACAAAAATATCGAGTTGAAGACGAGAGTTAACGTGGTTAAATGAAGTGTAGTCCATGTCCCATGATGCAGGAGAAAGAAAATTTGCAACTTGGAGACATGCTTCTTGCAAATGGGACCGGTACTTCAGCTCATTCAAAGAATCATGCAACTATGAATGAATTACAATAGACATACTTTACCTAAAATCCCGATAGCTGCAAGGACTGGATAATAAATGGAAAGCAATAGGTTTTTCGGTGATACATGCATTTCTATTGGAGGTCCTGAATATGTAGCGCACTACACAAAAGATATGTTACTTATACATTACACCCGTGCTCTGGGGAGATAGTTAATATGTCAGCTGTTTCAAGTTTTCGCAATTATCACACAAAAAAAATAATGCAGATGCTGCTCCACTGGCATTAATGTTTTGATCGTGTCTCAGGTTTTCCATGAGAGGCAGTTTTGGTCGCCTCACTTTAGGAAAGATGTGGAAGCTTTGGAGAGGGCGCTGAGAAGATTTACCAGGATGTTGCCTGGAATGGAGAATAGGTCGTACGAGGGTAGGTTGAGAGTGCTAGGCCTTTTCTCGTTGGAACGGCGAAGGATAAGGGCTGACTTGATAGAGGTTTATAAGATGATCAAATGAATAGATAGAGTAGACAATCAGAAACTTTTTCCCCGGGTACAACAGCGTGTTACAAGGGGACATAAATTTAAGGTGAAGGGTGGAAGGTATAGGGGAGATGTCAGTGGTGGGTTCTTTACCCAGAGAGTGGTGGGGGCATGGAATGCGCTGCCCGTGGGAGTGGGAGGGTCAGAATCACTGGTGACCTTTAAGCGGCAATTGGATAAGTACATGGATGGGTACTTAAGCTAGGACAAATGTTCGGCACAACATCGTGGGCCGAAGGGCATGTTCTGTGCTGTATTGTTCTATGTTCTATGTTCTATGTTCTATATGCCTTGGCCGCATGGTGTGAGCTACATAATTAACCCAATTAAAACACTTCATGATAAAAGCTAACGCTCTGTATTTTGATTTTTGCATGGAAGCAGCGGTGACCACAATGTTTTCAGACAATAAATGACCAATAGTGGGCGCATGGGGCAGACGATGTGGAATCGAAGGTATTGTCTTTTTTGTTGACAATGAGTCAATTAGGTCCCTAAATACCTCTGATGAAGAACAGCAATCATCGAATGTTCCCGTTATACAAATGTTTGGCCACTCATAATTTATTTTCTTGTTTTCGAAAGTGACATTGGAGTTATAAGAACGTCACAACAAAGATGCCATTGAAACACTCGAGTACATAAAATGCACAATGAAAGAGTGAAGCGGACTGGCTCAGACTGGAGAGTAATAGAGATGGTTGGCTAGGTAGGCAGACCTTTGGTAAACAGAATTCAATCTAGATGAATGTGAGTGATGCAACTGGGCAGGGTAAACCAAGTAACGGAATTCATGATGAAAGTGAGCTTACCAGGAAGTAACGAAGATCAGAAGAACATTCTCGCGCGCGTGTGTACTGGGAAATTGAGATGTCAGGACACGTGGTTAAAGTGATTGCCAAGTCACATGCCGTACTTCTAATTTAGTTGAGGCATCGAATTTGCTGAGGCATGGGGTTTACGAGAACCAAGGAACTGTATATAACGTTGGTAAGGCCACATTTAGAACACCACTTGTAGTTGTAGCATATACTGTACAGGAAGAAAAAGGGGTTTCGGAGAGTATGCAGAGAACATTTACCTGGAAGTTGGCTGAACTGCAGAATTTCAGTAATGAACAGAGAATTTGCAGATGGTAGCTGTTGGCTTCAGAGTAGAAAATGTTTGACAGGGGACAAGACTGAATGTAAAACAAGAAAATATGGAGCACCGAAAGTATGGAAAGGAGGAAACTTTTCGCCATCACAGAGGGATCAGAAAACAATGGGCATAAATTTAAATAAAGTGGCAGTATGTTTAGAAGAGTTATAAAACGTTTGTGGGTGGTGGAAATCCAGGTACAATTGCCGGCAAAAGTGGTAGAGGTAAAGTACTGCTAACATTTCTGAAAAAGCCGGGTCTTCAGTTGTCATAGTGAATTCTGCAACTTGTTCAGAAGTAGAAGGAGTTACGAAACGGGGTAAACACCTCTGCTAATTTAAACGAGCAATAAGGGAAAGATTCACACCGTGCTGTTATCTGTTAAAATTAGAGCGGCAAATAATTATCCCAGAGGTGGCTATTTAAAGTAAAAATTAACAACTTTATTTTCTAAGTGCAACAGAGAACATTAAAAGCAGAAAAATACTGTTTAGATTGGATTGCTTGCAGCATAGAAACAGGTCTTTCGGACCATCAAGTCCACACCGACCCGACGAAGAGCAACCCATCGAGATGAATTCTCCTACATTTATCCCTTCTCCGAACACGACGGACAATTTAGCATGACCAATTTACTTAACCTACACATTTTTGGACTGTGGGAGGAAACCCACGCAGACACGTGAAGAAACTCCACAGACAGTTGCCTGAGGCGAGAACGGAACCCTGGTCTCTGACACTGAGAAGCAGCAGTGCTAACCACCGTGCCACCCAACTCTTTGCTCTTTCACTCATCTTTTATCTCCTACTCTACATTGCTAGTCCAATTTTAAAAACCCTGATTAAGACTTTTTTAAAAATAAAGATTCAAATCAGTGAGCTTTGCCTTCGTAGATTTTCCTCTGTAGATTTTCTGCAAGTTGCCTCGCTGTTCTGACTCGCAAACTCCCCACAGATAGTACCTTTCAGAGAGCTCTTCAGCTAGCAGTTTACATAAACCAGTTTTTTTATGTTTATGTCCTGAGAACTGCCTGTTTGCAGAGAGCTGATAACTTGATAACTTCTATAATGTTTCCTCCAGCGGAGAATCTCATCGTATCCAGTTTATCTATATGCTGACTTGAAGTTTAGCTGTTACCATCTGTTGTATGTAACTATCAGACCCTTTCAGCCATCTTGTTTTAGCTGAAAAATAGCTGAAACGACCACCTTGCCAATTTCAGTTCTCAGTCTTTCCAACAGCACCTCATCCACAACACCATTGTGGAATTAACAGTGAAGTGTGCAGAATATCTTGGCAGAAGGGAGCTAATATTTCTTGAGAAGCAACCATTGTAAACCACATATATATCAAGGGGAAAGACATCAGTGAACGCTAAATGTCCCTTCAAACAACACACTTTGCAGGCACAGAGACAATAACCACTGTCTCATGATTACTGAATACATTCACTGGAACACGACTGCTAACAGCGCTGTTCCTCCACTGGTGTGGACCCGTCGTCAAGCTGTTCCAAATTCAACCTTTTAAAGACAAGGAGCTTCTCTCTGCCTCAAAATGCACGCTATTGTTGTGCTGAGGGTTACTGTTGATCTGAAACAAAATGCAGTATAAACATTACCATTTCAATCCGAAGGTTTCAAAAGCAGTTCAGAGCCGTTGAAGACTCCCCAAATATTTTTCACCATTAACAAGTCCCAAGTAGAAAGTGCAATAGAAGGCTTCTGACTTGCTCGAGCGAGTGTAACTTGGACAATGCTCAAGAAAGTCGATACCATTCCAAGCAATGCAACCCACTTGGTGGGTAACGTACCTACTCACCCTTCCACTATCGAAGTGCAGTAGCAGCAGTGTGCACCAGCGACCATATTTGCCGGATTTTAGAGAAAAAAAATAGAGAAACTGAGATTGTTTTACTCGGTACTAAAAAGAGTTAACTTCATTCGCGTTTTCAACGTTATGAATACTTGTGACAGGGTAAAGAGGGATATTTTGGTTTCACTTTGTGTTGGGTCAGTAACTGGAATGACAATTTCAAGATTGCCAGCAATGGAGCTGAGGATGAGATGGGGAGAAAGGTCTTCAATCAGAAATTTGTTTTGATTTGCATAAAGCTCCCCAAGTACCTGTTCTCCTATACTCCCCTCATGTTGTCCCATTCAGAGTTATTGCTCAGAGAGTTATCAGGACTAGAGTGCACTGCCTGGGAGAGTAGTGGGGAGGATCCATAGAAGATTTCAAAAGGGTGCTCGATATATATACATTTGGAAGCGATACATGATCGGTGGTATCGTCAACAGCAGGGATGCAAGTGCAAGGCTGGAAGGAGATACGATAATCAGAAATAATAGGTTGAGCAGTCAAATCCTTGCTGGAACACGACAGGGAGCGTGGAATGCCTGTTGGCTCAATTGCATTTATTTCAGTGCAAGAGGGCTAAACGGTTAGGCTGAAAATGTGTTGCTGGTTAAAGCACAGCAGGTTAGGCAGCATCCAAGGAATAGGAAATTCGACGTTTCGGGCATAAGCCCTTCATAAGGAATGATCCTGGTGAAGGGCTTATGCCCGAAACATCGAATTTCCTATTCCTTGGATGCTGCCTGACCTGCTGTGCTTTAACCAGCAACACATTTTCAGCTGTGATCTCCAGCATCTGCAGACCTCATTTTATAAACGGTTAGCCTGATGAACTCCGGGTGTGGATTATCAAGTGAGACTGGGATATTATACACGTTGCAGAAACATGGTGAAGGAGTGGACGGAACTAGCAGCTATATGTGACAGGGTACAGGTGCTTCAGATTGGACAGACCAGGTGTAAGGATGGTAGTGGAGTTATGTTTTTCATTCAGGCGAGTATCACGGCAGTAGGCAAAATAGCTGGAGTATCATCCAGCGAGGCTTTGTTGCTTGAGCTAAGTCAGAAGGGGATGCAGATATCGCTGTGGTTGTACTGTAGGTCCCCAAAGAGTCAAAGGGTATTAGAGGAATAAATATGCAGGACCACTGGAGAGACATGCAGGAACAAAAGGGCTTTCCTTTTGGTGAGTTTAATTTTACCAACAGAGACTGGGATTGCCAGAGCTTTAAGGGCTGAGGTGGAGTTGAATTTGTGATTGGGAAATCATGCCTCACAAATTTGTCAGTGTTCTGTGATGAGGTGACAACGAGGATTAACGAGGTTTGGGCAGTAGGCATAGTCAGGGTGGATACCAGTCAGACGTTTCATCAGGTTCCAATTGGTATGCTGCTCTGGAAGGTTATATTGCATGGAATCCATGGAGAGCTAATAAATTGGATAAACAATTGGCTTGATTTTAGGAAGCAGAGTGTAATTTTGGAAGGATACTTCTAGGACGGCAGGGCCGTGACTAGTGGAGTGCCTCACGCGTCGGTGCTGGGTCCATTACTGTTTGTTATCTCCATCTGTGATTTCGATGAGAATGTACTACGTATAATTAGGAACTTTACAGATGACACTGATTTCGTGGACAATGAGGAAGTTTAACAGAGATTGTAGCAGGACTTTGATCAGCTGGGGAAGTGAGCCAAGAAATGGCAAATGGATTTTAGTATAAATAAGAGTGTGGTCTTGCATGTTGGAAAGTCAAATCAAGGTCGGAGTTTCATGGTGGAGAGTGTGGTGCTGGAAAGGTACAGCAGGTCAGGCAGCTTCCGAGGAGCAGGAGAATTGATGTTTTGGACAAAAGTTCTTCATCAGGAATAGGGCTAATGAAGGTCTTATGCGGGAAACTTGGATTCTCCTGCTCATCGTATGCTGACTGACCTGCTGTGCTTTTCCAGCACCACGCTTTCGACTCTGATCTCCAGCATCTGCAATTCTCACTTTGTCCCAGGAGTTTCATGGTAAATGGTAGGGTCTTAAGGATTGTAGTGGAACAGATGGACCTTGGAGCTGAAAGTGGAGTGACAGGTAGGCTCGGCAAGAAGGTAGGGGTATTGAGTATAGATGTTGGGAAATTATGTTGCAGTTGTACAGGACATTGGTGAGTCCACAGCTGGGAGCATTGGCGTGTCACGGTGGTTCAGTGGTTAGCACTGCTGCCTCACAGCATCCAGGACCAGGGTTTGAGTCCCACCTCTGGTGACTGTCGGTGTGGAGTTAGCCCTTTCTCCTCCTGTCTGCGTGGGTTTTCTCCAGGTGCTCCAGCTTCCACCCACAATCCAAAGATGTGCAGGTTACGTGAATTGACCATGCTAAATTGCCCATTGTGTTTGGTGAGTAAGTCAGGGATAAATAGGGGGAATGGGTCTTGGTGGATTACTTTCAGAGGGTCGGTGTGTGCTTGTTGAGCCGAAGGGCCTATTTCCATGCTGCAGGGTATCTCATCTAAGTATTACGTTCAGTTTTGGCCATCTTGTTATCGGAAGGGTGTTATTAAACTGGAAACAGTGCAGGCGAAATTTGCAAGAATGTTGCATGCACTCAATGATCTGACTTACAGGGAAAGCTTGAACAAACTAGGATATTTCTCTTCAGTGGGGAGGAAACCGAGGCTGGACCTTATAGAAGTGTTTAATATCATGGGAGACATGGAATAGGTGAATGTACTCAGTCTTTTTTCCAGGGCCGTGGATCCAAGTGCCAGAGGGTGTCAGTTTAAGGTCGAGGGGAATGAATGAAATGGAACCTGAGGGGCAACGTTTTTATACAGAGGTTGGCAGGGGCTGCTAGTGGAAATGGTTAAGGCAGGTCCATTAAAGGCATTTAAAATGCATTTTGACAAGTACACGGATAGGGAATGTTGAGAAAGATATGGGTTGGGGCAGGGAAAGGGGGTTAGTGTGGATGAATATTCAGGTCGACATGGGACCGTTTGGAATAAAGGGTTATACCAAACTCGTTGTTTAATGACTCTCGGATTCAAAATCCCAGGATTTATTTATTGTAAAGTTTCAGTTGTCTGATTTTTCACGGGCGTTTCAGTCACAGTAGGTATCCCTCCCACCTGTGATGCAACTATGTCATTACCGAGGATAAAATGTATTTCAAAACCGATAGTTTCTCTTTCTTATTGGAAGAAAAAGCCTTGTACGTTGCACTCTGTCCAACAATGATATCAACATCTATCAGGTCGCCCCTCAACCTCCTGCATTCCGGTGAAACGAAAGAAGTCCATCCAACTTCTCTTCATAGCTGAAATCCCTCAACCCAGACAACATCCTGATAAACTTTTACTGTACCCTCTTCAAAGCATCCAATTCCTTCTTGTGGTGTGCTGGCCAGAATTGCACACAATTACTTAAGTATCACTTCACCACTTTTCATTAGACTCTCTAACCGAACTTTATGTAATGGAGACTTGCTATTCTCACCACTTATTACCAAATTTTCAGGCAATACTCTTTCTGAATTACCTGACACCTTATTTGTCATCATCAAAGATTGACTTGCTCCCGTTTCTCTTGAATGTTCGAATATGGATTCGTAGAATCTCTACAGTCTGAAAACAGGCAATTTGGCACAACAAATCCACACTGAACGTCTGCCAATTAACCCACCCAGAACTATTCCCCTACCCTACTATTCTATATTAACCCCTGACTAAAGCTCCCAATGTATACATTCCTGAACACTATGGGCAATTTCGCCTGGCCAATTCACCCTAACCTGCACACCTTTTGATTGTGGGAGGCAAGTTGAGCACCTGGAGGAAAGCCATGCAGACACATGGAGAACGTGAAAACTCCACACAGGTAGTCGCTCTGATGCTGGAATGGAGCCTGGGTTCTTGGCGCTGTGAAGTAGCAATGTTAACCTCTGAGCCATTGTGCCACCCTTAACCGACTTTACCACCCTTTACCTATCTCGACTTACTCCTCCTGGCATACATGAGTCAACTTTACCCATGCAAGTAAATTCTTTAGAGAGATCTGGCACTTACTTCTCAATCAACACCATTGGGCTGTACATTTGGTGCAGCTTTTTACCTTTCACTGTGCTTTACTATTTTCAGAAAACTCATTGGCTTATTCTGTTTTTGCACTTTCCAGTGTTCTCAGTGCTTTTCGAAACCACCAACTACTTAAAGTGGTCTACATTATTAGAGTAAAACAACTGATCTCCTTCATGTGTTTCTTTTCACCCTGAAGTAAAATATGTTTATTATCTTCAGTGTGATCTCCTTTTCCCTTAACAACACGTTTGGCCAGGTTGCCTCCTTAGATTCCTAAAATGTTGTCGGCAGGTCTCTGGGAGACTGATTCATTTGCACTTACAATGACTTCAATCACCTCATTACACGCCCCAGATGCCTCCTTTGTTAGTCATGCTATTCCCCCCACCGCCCCCCAACCCCCACCCACCCTCACACACACACAAACACCTCACTTGCTGTCCCTGTCAGTTTTGTTTAAAACAACCTTGGTGTCGAACTTGGCAGCGCTTGGACGTATTTAAACACATCCCCACCAGGCCTTTGGCCACAATAGGATTGCACTCCCTCACTGTCATCATCGCTCCTCCAAACCTTCAGTTCAACCTCCGCCATTTTTAAATCAAGTTTCAGTTTTCAGTTCTAACCTTCAAAGTTCCAAACTTCCTATTTCCCCCTTTGTTCAGCTGGGTCCTCACTTTCTTTTTCTCCTTCTAGATTGATTTTCTCTTTCTGATTTTCCTCTGCTTTCAATCGTAAGTCAGACTGTTTCATGTATTTCTTTTTCTTTTTCCTCTAATTCAAGCTGCTTCACTTTCAGTTTATGTTCCGCCACTTCCAAAGAATCCAATGGTATTTGTTGCAATCTTAAAATTTGGAACTGTTACAGCAATTGCCGCCCTTTTTGCAGACAAAGTCAAACCTAACGCCAGCTTCCCTAACAATTCCAAAAGCATCACCTTACTTACTGTTTGTGAAACCCTGAAGTGACTCAAAATGCCTTTATTGTACAGCACGCGCCCTGTTTCAAGCAACCGAATAAAACACCTGAAAAGAGAACACCCGCATATCTATGAGGGCTACAAAATCATGAGGATGTGCATACAGGATGGATAGCAAGAAACGTTTTCCCAGAGTGGAGAACTCAATTACTAGCAGTCACGAGTTAAAAGTCAGAGGGGAAAAGTTTAGGGGAGGTCGTAACTTTGCAGATGACACTAAAGTCGGTAGAGTAGTGGACAGTTTGGAAGAATGTTACAGGTTGCAGGGAGACTAGGATAAACTGCAGAATTGGGCAAAGGTGAGAAATTGTATTCGATGAAGCTAAATGTGAGGTGATGCACTTTGGGTAGAAGAACAGGAAGGCAAAGTGAAAGATTCTTGGTCGTGTGGATATGCAGAAGGTTCTTGAAGTCAATGTGCATAGATCCCTGATAGTTGCCACCCAGGTTGATTTTACTGTGGGCGGCACGGTGGCACAGTGGTTAGCACTGCTGCCTCACAGCGCCTGTAGACCCGGGTTCAATTCCCGACTCAGGCGACTGACTGTGTGGAGTTTGCACGTTCTCCCGTGTCTGCGTGGGTTTCCTCCGGTGCTCCGGTTTCCTCCCACAGTCCAAAGATGTGCGGGTCAGGTGAATTGGCCAAGCTAAATTGCCCGTAGTGTTAGGTAAGGGGTAAATGTAGGGGTATGGGTGGGTTGCGCTTCGGCGGGTCGGTGTGGACTTGTTGGGCCGAAGGGCCTGTTTCCACACTGTAAGTCTAATCTAAAAGACATACAGTGTGTTAGGTTTCATTCGTAGAGGGATTGAGTTCCGGAGCTGCAATAACATGCTGCAATTATACAAAATGCTCGTGCGGCCACACTTGGAATATTGTATATAGTTCTGGTCGCCATATTTAGGGAAGGATATGGAAGTATTGGAAAAGGTGCAGAGGAGATATACCAGGATGTTGCCTGGTCTGGAGAAAGGTCTTTTTGAGGAAAGGCTGAGAGACTTGGGTCAGTTCTCACAGAAAAGAGAGGGGATTTGATAGAGACATACAAGATGATCAGAGTCTTAGGTAGGGTAAACAGTGAAAGTATTTTTCCTATCTTGATGAAGTCAACTTACAAGAGGGGGAATAACTGCAAATTGAGGAAAGGTAGATTTAAGTCAGATGTCAGAGGCAGTTTCTCTGTGCAGAGTGTGGTAAGGGCGTGAAATTCCCTACCTGTCAATGTAGTCACTTCAGCCACATTAGGGAGATTTAAACAATCCTTGGATAAACACACGGATAATGATGGGATAGTGTAAGGGGAGACGCTGGTGGTGGGTAGGGGGGAGTGATAGCGTCATTTAAGTGTGTCTCAGCAGATACATGTGTTGGCAGGGAGCAAAGGGATGTAGACGCTTAGAAAGTAGGGATTAGATAGAGGTTCTGGATCAGTACAGGCTTGGAGGGCCGAATGACATTGTCCTGTGCTGTGATTTTCTTTGTTGATTATTCTAACAATAACTGTTCCCTGTCTTTAATTCTAATGCTGCCAGATCCGACCTGAAATTAAAGGTTGCGATCCAGGCTGAGCCTCCAATGTTTTTTTTTTCGACAGACCAAAACCCATCTAGATATATTAGGAAGATAGTGTGCACTCCACTTATTTCCTTAATTGTAAAGACAAGTGTAAGGAATTGTGTTCTGACTGCAATTTTTTCAATCCGTTGGCTTGAAGCAAAACGCACTTTCTTCATAACCTGCAGTTAAAATGCCGACGAAGAAAACAAAGTACTGAATTAACTTGATTCTATTGGAAAACTCAACAGTCTACTAGATTATTTGACTACGAAACAGCAACTGTTCCAATATATTAACAAACCAAAACACATACTTCGTGAAAGCAGGTATCGTAAAACACATTTTCTCACGTTCTATTTGGCAGCAGAAAGAGAACACAAGCTTTCGCTGGAACAGAGAGAGTGAAATGACAACTTCCACATCACCCCAAGTAGGAAATGTATGAAATACAAACGGGTTTTTTTCTCACCCTGGAATTTCTCTCTCTACCTTGGTGCCATTTTATTTTCGTTCACTCTCTTTCTCTCTCACTCTCTCTCTCTCTTTCTCTCTCTCTCTCTCCCTCTCTCTATCTATCTCTCTGGAAATTTCTTCTCGCTTTCTGTCTTTTTTCACTCTCTCTCCGCCTGTTTGTGCCATTCTGTATCCACCCCCAACCAGTTTACCCAGAATCTCTCTGTTCTGACACCCTGACTGAGGCGGTCTTACTGTCACAGGGAATAGTTAATTCAGTCGATCTTACTTTTTCTACTTTCTCCTGTGCTTTATTGCTCGGAATTTCATAAAGGAAATATAAGGTATGGGAGAGTTAGATTTTGCTGTGGTGTAGAGGGTAGGCAGCTGACCGAGAGAACAAGAAATTTGGAAACATCAAAATCCGTCCCAACGTTGGAAATGCTGCTCTAATCCGCACCAAACCTTCCCATCTTTTGTTGTGTCTCATAATTTGAAACACAATAACCATGTGCTTCTGAATAGAGATTGGTTTCTGTTTTTACCTTAAAACATGGACTTCACCCTTGTTACTATTATGGGATTGTTTCTGCCGGAACAGTCTATATTTAAGGTCGGAGAGTTCAGGTTTGTTCAAGATTTCGTCAAGTCTTCCGACACATTGAGCGTTTTTTACTGGTCCTTTAGAATACCCATTTCATACCACCCACACCACCCAAACACCCCAACTGCCACAGCACATTTACTGTTGAAATGTTGATTCACTTCTTGGTTTAAAATGAAAGGTGACAGGAAATTGAAATTCCTTTCCTCATTCTTTCAAGTAATGGGCATTACTCCCCTGTTCCTCAAAGACTCTTTCAGGCAGGTTCGGAAATTTGGCAACTCGGTAATAGCCTGGTACAGCAACTGTTCTGCACAGGACCATACGAAACTGCAGAAGGATATGTGCACATCCCAGACGATCATGGAAGCCAAACTTCTATTCATGGACTCCATTTACGTGTCTCGCTGTCGCAAAAAGGCTGCCAACATCACCAAAGTTTCATTCAACGTCGAAAATGCTCCTCACTACCTCTTCTGTCAGGGAGAAGTTACAGAAGCTTGGAGACCATCAACAACAGGTTGAAAAGCAGCTTCTTCCCTGCCGTATTAGACTGATGAATGTACGCTGTAACCACAAGTCATGCTGATCTTGTAAAGTGCATGTTCTGTGCAGTGTAGCCTGCGTGTCTTACTCTGTCCAAGTGTCTTTTTCATCCTGTGATCTGCGCATCTTTGCTACTATGATCTACTTCATAAACATAGCTTTTCACTGTACTTCGGTACACGTGACAAAAAATCAGATCAATTAAGCAAGACGTTTTCCTCCATTTTCTTTGCCCAATAATCTGGCCTTTTGTGTTTAAACAATGAGTTGAAATTGAGTTGGCTGTTGCACAGATGTTGCTTCAGGATTCCTGATTCTGTTTGTGCATCTTCTGTGATGTTTGTGGAAAGACCGTACAGATTAATATAGATAAAGGTTCAAGTAGTGATCTAAAGTCGTATGGAAACTGATTAATACTGAAGAATGAAATCGCTCCTTTGAAGCATGACATCTCGTGGAGAAGGGAACAGCGCATGAAACAGAGTGTCTCAGAAAATACCAATGACCAACCATGGAAGCCAAACATCATCGGGCTGTGTGTGAACAGAACGGACATGTGGCTTCACACCACTGAGTAATTTAGGTTTGTGTAATAGTGGAAAGCAAGGAATAACATAAGGTTACATTGTCCCTGAATCACATCGCAATGTCCCAAAGCTCGTCAGGTGGTGGTACTGTGTTCTTTTTATGTGTCAACACTGTTGTCATGTGGGATTATGAGAGGCCCAGAGTACAGAGCAAGTTGCGACAAACAGCACAAAATCCATAACAATGTCTTCTGTAGCTAAAGATCTTTGGTAATTTTCATATGATCTTCGAGCTAAATGTTCCACGATTGCACAGATGATGAAAATTGAAAGTATGTCAAGATCAGAACTTCTGCTGTACTTACTCTGAGAGGAGCACCTGAGAGAACCAGGATTACAACCTAATGGGAGTATAGTTGTGTTTACTTGCATAACGAGGGGAAGTACAGATTAGGCAAGGATTCGATACTCTCTGGTCAACATAAAACACAGTGCTTTTATATCCATCACTGGTTACGTGTTTCGAAGGTCAGATTGTGATGTTCGTTGCTCTCTACTCACTCAACACTTCCTCAGAAATCAAATTAAAAATCAAACAACACCAGGTCATAGTCCAACAGGTTTAATTGGAAGCACACTAGCTTTCGGAGCAACGCCCCTTCATCAGGTGATTGTGGAGGGCTCGATCGTAACACAGAATTTATAGCAAAAATTTGCAGTGTGATGTAACTGAAATTATACATTGAAAAATTGATTGTCTTTTAAGTCTTTCATCTGTTAGAATTCAGTGATAGTTTCACTTCTTTCATGTGTAAATCACAAAACCCTTTTTTTTAAAGTTGCATTCTCGGGTTAGCTGTTAACAATGCAACTTTTTAAAAAAGGGTTTTGTGATTTACACATGAAAGAAGTGAAACTATCACTGTATTCTAACAGGTGAAAGGCTTAACAGACAATCATTTTTTTTCAATGTATAATTTCAGTTACATCACACTGCAAATTTTTGCTATAAATTCTGTGTTACGATCGAGCCCTCCACAATCATCTGATGAGGGAGCATCTCTGGGTAAGCTAGTGTGCTTCCAATTAAATCTGTTGGACGAGAACCTGGTGTTGAGTGATTTTTAACTTTGTACACCCCAGTCCAACACCGGCATTTCCAAATCAGAAATCAAGGTCTGTCTGAATGGTTAAATTCCGAAAGAGGGATACCAAAAGATATCTTGTGATATTACGTACTATCCCTCTAACAGCACAGACATTGTCATGTTCATTGGCAGCCTCACTCATTAAGCAAAGGGATCACGATTGGGAGAACAATGCTGAGAAGACTCTGATGTATGTGATTATGTGTGTCTGACTTAGAGTGTGTATGTGTTTCTGTGTTCACATGTTTTTATCTTTGTTGGCAGTACTGGTTGTCTCTCGTGTTACAAGGTTGAAGGCGTGCATTGTACCTTTAGGAGAGACTGATTTCCACTAAGTGTTTGCAGGCACCTGTCATGTGACTGGCTTGCAGTCTCAGAGTACACTGGAAAATTTAAATCATAATATTTGTCTGTGAGGTTTTTTGCTATGTTGACAACTAATCAAATTTAACCAATCAGTTTAAATTATGTTCGAGATTTCGAACTTAATGTTTTGCAAAAACAAAGAACAAAGAACATAGAAAATTTACAGCCCAGGGACACGCCCTTCGGCAATCCAAGCCTGAGCCGATCCAAAGCTACTGTCTAAATCTTCTGTCAATGCCTAAGCATTTGTATCTCTCTGCTCCCCAACTACTCATGCATTTATCCAGACGCATTTTAAATGAATCTAGCGTGTTTGCCTCTACCATCTCTGTTGGCAACGCATTGCTAACGCCCACCACCCTCTGTGTGCAGCACTTGCCGCTTGTACCTACCTTTCCACCTCTTACCTTGAAAGCATGAGCACTCACTATTGAATCCTTCATCCTTGGAAAAAGCTTGCCTCTATCCAGCCTGTCTATACTATTCATGATTTTGTAAACCGCAATGAGCTCCCCTCTCAACCTCCTTTTTTCTAATGAAAATAAACCTAACCTACTCAACCTTTCTTCATAGCTAGCATCTTCCATACCAGGTAATATCCTCGTATACCTTCTCTGCACCCTCTCCAAAGCGTCCACGTCCTTTTGGTAATGTGGCGACCTGAATTGTACACAGTATTCTAAATGCGGTCAAACTAATGTCTTGTACAATGTTAACATGACATGCCAGCTCTTATACTCCAAACCCCTTCCAATGAAGGCAAGTATACCATATGCCTTCTCGACCACTCTATCCACCTGTGCAGCAACCTTCAGGGAACAATGGACCTGCACTCTCAGATCTCTCTGGCCATCATGCTTTTCCCAAGGCTCTTCCATTCATTGCATAATTCGTTCTAGAGTTATAATTGCCTAAATGCATCACCTCACGTTTGTCTGGATTGAAAGCCATCTGCCACTTTTCCGCCCTACACTACAGTCTATCTATATCCTCCTGTATTCTCTGACAGCCCCTTATGCTTTCTGCTACTCCACCAACCTTTTTGTCATCTGCAGTTTGCTGATCATACCAACAGTGTGCTCTTCAAGATCATTTATGTATATGACAATCAACAGTGGCCCCAATACTGCCCTCTGCGGACACTATTCACCTTTCTCCATTTCGAGAAACTCTCTTCAACTACTACTCTCTGTCTCCTGTTGCTCAATCAGTTCTTCGACCACCTAGCTAGAACACCCTGCACACCAAGTGACTTCACTTTCTCCATTAGTCTACAAAGGGGAACCTTATCAAACGCCTTACTAAAGTTTATTTATATGACGTTAACAGCCCTTCCTTTATCTAACAACTCGGTCACTTCCGCGAAGATCTCTATTAAGTTGGAAAGGTACAATCCCCCCGCGCAAAACCATGTTGCCTAGCACTGATAAGCTCATTTTTTTCTCAATATCAATAGATCCTATCTCTCAGTACTCTCTCTAGCAACTTCCCCACCAGTCAAGTTAGACTCATTGTCCTGCAGTTACCCGGAATATCCCTGCTAACCTTCTTGGGCAGGGGGACAACATGAGCAACCTTCTAGTCGTCTGGCACTTCACCTGTATTTCAGGATGCCACAAGGATATCTATCAGGGCCCCAGATATTTCCTCTCTCATCACCTTCAGCAACCTGAGATAGATCCCATCCGCTCCTGGGGATTTGTCCACCTTAACAATCTCTTGCATACCCAACACATATTCCCTACTTTTGCCAACGTGATCCAGACAAATCAAACTTCTATCTCTAATCTCAAGATTCATCATGTTCTTCCCCTGAGTGAACACTGATGCAAAGTAATCATTCAGAATCTCACTCATTCTCTCAGGTTTGGCACATGGCCTTTCTTCATTATCTTTTAGTGAACCAATCCTCTCTCTTGTGACCCGCTTGTTTTTTTAATAAAAGAATAAAACGCTTTGAGATATCCCTTAATTCTGCTTGCTAAAGCTATTTCATAACTCGCTTAGCCCCCTTGATTCTCTGTTTAAGACTTGTCCTAATCTCCAATATTCCTCAAGGTATTCCAATATAGAATCAATGAGACTGTCTGATGTTTCAGATACAAAAAAAACAAGCATTTTGAGATTTAGAGAGTAACTGGCGTCAAAAAACTGCCATTCAACACACTCTCAATCAAAGGTACCTTTTTCATATGAAACATCTTTGCACAAAGAGACCGAAGACAACCCAGTCAGATCTTCAGCTGAAAGAAGACAGACACTGACGACAACAGCCGCTGTGCGTTTTTGAAATTAAGAATGTTATTTTAATACAGGCTTTTATTGGACAGTATATTATTATAGAGTTGGGGGGAGGAACGAAATCTTTAAGAGAAAAGAGACTTAGAGTTTTAAATAGTTGTTGTTTAATGTTCAGTTTTAAAGTTGTAGAATTAGTTGAGTTTTTTTCTTGAAATAATGGAATTTGGGATTTCTCTGTAAATCATACTTTAACAGATTGTGTGGTGAGGTAATCATTTCTCTGCGTCCAGTTTAGTTTGCTGAAATGTTTACTGTCATAACAGTGTCTAATGTGATGTAATGCTTCTTGCTGACCTTCCACGCTAATGCACTATTGGCAGCAGAAGATGAAATCAATTCGATATTTAGCAATAAAAGAGTGAGAGAGTACCAGCTCATAGCATCATGAAGAATGGGAGCACCATCAACACACACACACACACACACACACACACACACACAAACACATACACTCATTTGGTGCTGACTGAACTGAGAGATCAGAGTTATAAGGCAAGGGGTAACAGACTGAAAACAAAAGCGATAAGAATTCACTTCTCGAAAAGCTGA
Source organism: Hemiscyllium ocellatum (assembly GCF_020745735.1). NCBI lineage: Eukaryota > Metazoa > Chordata > Chondrichthyes > Orectolobiformes > Hemiscylliidae > Hemiscyllium > Hemiscyllium ocellatum. Next base: position 1,320,825 of record NC_083441.1, read on the forward strand.
CGAATCTGTGGAATTGACTATCTGAAAATGCAGTGGGCCGATTTATGGATGAGAAAGACAGATTTTGAATTGTGAACAGGCTGGAAAGTGGAGTTGAGGCTGAGATGAAATCAGCGATGATCACTGAATGGTGGAACAGCCTCGAGGGACGAAATGGCCTATCCCTTCTCCGAGTTCATATCCTCTTCTGAACCAGAAGTAGCAACAACGGACCAAATGGCGTCATTCTGCGCCGTAGCAATTAATCGATCCTTTGGATTCAGTCTTTCCATGTGTCTGTCCATTCGGAATAAAGTTACAAGGATTCATACTTGGAGGAATCGTAAAACCTTCTAAAGGAAGTGATGCCTCAGATGGTCACTTAGAAGGGAATGATTGGTAGAAAAGATGAGGAAAGACTCTGCCTATTGCCCGGAGGACTGGCAGAAATGGAAGCCAGTGGAAAACTGTTAACAAATCAAATTAGAAATTTATTCCAATCTAATAAGTAAGCATCAAGATTTAAGTCGAAATAAAGGTGCAATTTGCCTGACTAAAGGGAATTTTGGCTTTGTCTGAGCACTGATGAAATGTTACGGGAGATAAAATGGAGGGGCTGAATGATCTTCTCACGTAACAACAATAATGTTCCACGCAAGCAATACACTAACTTTCAATATTGGAAGGATCGGATAGTGTATCAGAAGTAATGGGCCCTATAAGCATCAGAGCTGAAACATGTGTTGCTGGAAAAGCGCAGCAGGTCAGGCAGCATCCAAGGAGCAGGAGAATCGATGTTTCAACATAAGCTCTTCTTCAGGACCTATAAGCATCAGGACAACGAATGCCTAGAGTGGTACCTTCCACATTGTCAACTGAGTATCTTACAGCTCCATTCTTGAGTCAGTCTGCAGACTCTTTTATGAGTTCAAGAGGTATTCCCTAATCCACTGCTAAACACTCTTATAAAGTGGAGGTTGCCCCCTCCCCCTCTGAGAACTAAAACTGAAACATCCAAAGACGAGCACCTCACCACACAATCTGTAAAATGGATGGAACCTGCTTTTCCACAAATTCTAGTAATTAAACAAAATGAACCCCTGGCATTAACTATAAATTCAACAAGTAACAATTTATTTCCCTGACTCTAACACTGAACAAATTAACAAAACTATTAATGAACGGAAAAAATCCCTTATAACTACTAACTTCCTGAATAAAACGGACGCCATTTGGTCCGTTGTTAGGTATGCTGTTCCAATAATTCCCACTCTTAACAATTAATTAGCATTTCGTCTCTCGAAATTACTGCCAGGTTATGTGTCTTCAGAATGTTCTGTGCCTTCTCTGTCAATTCTGTCAGGAATGTTAACTATTTTTGCCAATGGGACAGTTGTCACTAAGATGGTACTTTCTGTAAGGCACAGAAAGCACTGTGAGAATGAATGAATCTCTCTTGAAAATTGAGGGTTATTATTGGATGACAGCTAGCCCTGGGGTCTTTGTCCAACTGCCGCCTTCATTTATTAGATTAAATCAAGGACTGCAGATGCTGGAAACCAGAGTCGACATTAGAGTTGTGCTGGAAAAGCACAGCAGGTCAAACAGCATCCTAGGAGCAGGAAAATCGACTTTCGGGCAAAAGCCCTTCATAGGGTAGCTTTTATCACCCATGACGGCAAATCAATATTTCTTACAATAGAATTGGTCCAACGTTGTCAAAAAATGTAGACTTTTAATTTTAATAGACTTTTGTGATTAGCTAAATTTAAAAGCCTTTGTCTGGTAGAAACTGTTGCTTGGCCTGTTGACTGTATGGCCTTTTGATCCAAATGTTTCATTTTGGGTGCTCTCTGTACACAGCGTTGTTCTGTTTTCATGCACATATCATTGACACGATCTATTGCAATGTGATTGGTAAAATGCAGTTTCTAAAGTCTGAATTTTAAGAGCACATGTTGGTTGTGGCATGGTTACATCACCAGCACCTCATGTGCTGTTTCTAAAGAACGATGTGAATTTTTGCACAAGAGATGATCGTCGTGTTATCGAGGAAATGAAAGTACTTGCAAGCGTTCACGCAGCTGCTTACATATATTATCAATCTCTGACCACAGAAAAACACACACGACCTTTCAATGGGACCATGCAGTGCTTTCGACCCTAATGTTTCACAAACACCAAATTCTAATTTCCAGTCTCCCAGTCTACAAATACTCGATCCAAATTCGCACCAAACAATCATGGCTATGATTGGTTGCATTCAGGTGATGACTTGCTCACTAATACCAGCACGCATGCAATACATGCTTTGCCAAGTCGGATTGATGGTAATAGATAGATAGATAGATAGATAGATAGATAGATAGATAGATAGATAGATAGATAGATAGATAGACAGACAGGTAGATAGATAGATAGATAGATAGATAGATAGATAGATAGATAGATAGATAGATAGATAGACAGACAGACAGACAGACAGGTAGATAGATAGATAGATAGATAGATAGATAGACAGATAGATAGATAGATAGATAGATAGATAGATAGATAGATAGATAGATAGATAGACAGAGAGATAGAGAGATAGATAGATAGATAGATAGATAGACAGATAGATAGATAGATAGATAGATAGATAGATAGATAGATAGATAGATAGATAGATAGATAGATAGATAGATAGATAGATAGATAGATAGATAGATAGATAGATAGAAATATAGATAGATAGATAGACAGACAGACAGAGAAATATCTGAACCCGCGAGAATGACATTTGTGACTGTGTTTTACGAAACAGACAACAGAGGACAATCTTCTACTCCTCCAATTTAATGAGAGGAGCAAGGAAGGAAATACTTGAGGCCTTAACCAATCTTTGCAGCATCCTTCAACACAGGCCGGTTCCCGGAGGACTCACTAATTGCTAATATTGTGCCCTTGAATTACCAAGGTAGCATGTATAATATAGGTATAGACTGGTACGTCTGACGTCAGTGGTAGGGAAGATACTGAGGTATAGGGTCTATTTCCATTTGGTCAAAAATGGGTTTATCAGCGATAGCAACATGAATTTGTACATGGAACGTCATGTCTTCCCAACTTAAAAGGATTATTTGAGGCAGTGACAAAGTTGATTGATGAAAGAGTGCGTGTAGTTGTCAAACATATGTACTTCATTAAGGCGTTTGATCAGGTTCCCCAAGGTCGGCTGTTGTAAAATGTGAAGTCGCAGGGATCCAGCGTGAATGAGCTATGTGGGTAGAGAACTGACTGGGTAACAGGGGACAGAGAGTAGTATTGGAAGGGAGTTTCTCAAAGTGGAGAACTATGGTCAGTGATCTGTGTTGGGACCACTGTTTTTATTGTGAGTTACATAAATGTTCCAGAGGAAGTCATAGCTGGTCTGCTCAGCAAGTTTGCAGATGACACGAAGATTAGCAGGTGGAGTAGCAGGTAGTGAAGGGGATTGCCAGAAAATACAGCAGAGTATAGAAACATGGGAAAATTGGGCAGAGAAATGGCAGCTGGAGTTCAATCTGGGCAAATGCGAGGTGATGTATTTTGGAAGATCCAATTCAAGAACGAAATTAGATTAGATTACTTAGATTACTTACAGTGTGGAAACAGGCCCTTCGGCCCAACAAGTCCACACCGACCCGCCGAAGCGCAATCCACCCATACCCCTACATATACCCCTTACCTAACACTACGGGAAATTTAGCATGGCCAATTCACCTGACCCGCACATCTTTGGACTGTGGGAGGAAACCGGAGCACCCGGAAGAAACCCACGCAGACACGGGGAGAACGTGCAAACTCCACACAGTCAGTCGCCTGAGTCGGGAATTGAACCCGGGTCTCAGGCGCTGTGAGGCAGCAGTGCTAACCACTGTGCCACCGTGCCGCCCATAAATATATGGTAAATGGAAGAGTCCTGGAGAAAATTAATGTCCCGAGAGATCTGGGTGTTCTGGTCCAATATATTCTTTAGGTGGCAACACAGATGTATAGAGTAGTCAATAAGGCATAGAACATGCTATCCTTCATCAGACGATGTATCGCGTATAAGATTTGGCAGGTCCTGTTACATTTTGTATAAGGTGCTGGTTCGGCCGTATTTGGAATACTCCACACAGTTCTTTTCACCAGTATTACCAAAGATGTGTAGATGCTTTGGAGAGTGTGCAGTGGAGGTTCACCAGGGTGTTTGCTGCTATGGAGTGTGCTTGCAACGAAGCGAGTTTGCATAAGTTAAGAGTATTTTCATTAGAAAGACAGAGATTGACGAGGGACCAGATGAAATGCTACAAAATCATGAGAGGTGTAGGTAGTGTGGATAGCAGGAAGCTTTTCTGTCACAGGGTGGGGATTTCAATTACGAGGGGTCACGAGTTCAAGATGAAAGGGGACACGTTTATTCCAATTATGCGTGGAAAGCCCTTTACATAGAGCGTGGTGGGTACCTGGAACACGTTGACAGCAGACGTTGGAGAAGCGGGCATGACAGCGTCATTTGAGATCTATCTTGACAGACGCATGAATAGGCATGGAGCAATGGGATACAGATCCTTAGAAAATTGGTGATAGGATTAGATATGGAATCTGGGTCCGCACAGGCTTGGATTGGTAACCATGGTATCTCAGTGGTTATCACTACAGCCTTACAGTACCAGGCTGCCAAGTTCGATTCCAGCCTCGGGCTGGAGTATTGTGTGCAGTTTTGGTCGCCATACTATTGGAAGGATGTGAAGGCACTGGAATGGGTGCAAAGGAGGTTTACCAGGATATTGCCTGGTATGGTAGGAAGATCATATGAGGAAAGGCTGAGGCACTTGGGGCTGTTTTCATTGGAGAAAAGAAGGTTTATGGTTGACTTGATAGAGGTGTACAAGATGATTAGGGGTTTAGATAGGGTTGACCATGAGAAACTTTTTCCACGTATGGAGTCAGATATTACGAGAGGGCATAGCTTTAAATTTAGGAGTGGTAGGTACAGGACTGATGTTAGGGATAGATTCTTTACTCAGCGAGTCGTGAGTACATGGAATGCCCTGCCAGTAACAGTGGTGGACTCTCCCTCTTTATGGGCATTTAAACGGGCATTGGATAGGCATATGGAGGAAAATGGGCTAGTGTAGTTTAGGTGGGCTTGGATAGGTGCAACATCGAGGGCTGAATGTCCTGTACTGCGCTGTATTTTTCTCTGTTCTATGTTCTATGACTGTCTGTGTGGAGTTTGCACATTTTCCCCGTGATTGCATGTTCTGGTTTCCTACCTCAGTCCAAAGACAGGTCAGTTGAATTGGCCAATCTCAATTGTCCTTAGTGTTAGGTGCATTCGTCTGGGCGAAATGGGTCTGGGTGTGTTACTCGTCGGAGGATCGGTGTGGACTGGTTGGGATGAAGGGCCTTTTTCCACACTGTAGAGAATCTAATCTAATTTAAATGACTGCTGAGATAGAGCTGAAGTATTGGACAAGCTGTGTATCTCTTCCAGGAGCTGGCAGAAGAGATGATACAAACTTCCATATTGTAAAATTCTATGAATCGCAGAAGTGTGAAGTGGAAATATATTCAGAGGTTCAGGTCAGCAACCGATTCACGGGATCAGAGCTAGGAAAGGGTCAGACTGCGAAAGGTGTTCAGAGGGACAATACTGGGGGGAGGGGTGGATTAGAATTCAGAAGGAGTTTAGAGACTGACTACAGGAAAAGTATTGGTGGTTGGACATGGAACGTGGTTGAGGGAGCAAGAACAGGAAATGCGTCAGGAAACAGAGAGACCTTGGGGTTCACATCCATGATTTTCCGTACGTCGCCAGCCAAATTGAAGCAGTTAATAAACTACAGGACCCTTGGATTTATGAACGGCCACATTGAGTGACTGCTTTTCATGGCGAGATCATATAATGAAATGCATGCAAAATTAGCTTGGTGGTTGTAAACAGAGCGTGATAATTGACTGCTTTTGTTCAGAGTGAATGCTTGTGACCATTCATTGCCACAAGGATCGGTACTGAATCCACTGATGTTCATCTTTTATCGAAATGGTTTGGATGGGACTAACGGACGCATGCCAAATAATCTTGTGGACGACACCATAATTGGTGGTATTGTGGACATTGAAGCAGGTTTCCTATAATTACAAGCTGATTAACAATGTAGCAGGTTAACATCTGTAGAGGTGGATTGAAATGCATGGAAGAATATGAATAATCTGATAGGGATGGAGAACGCTGGAGTGTTTATCAAAGTCTCCAGCACAGACACACTCAGGACAGAGTGTTTGGAAAGTAGTACAATCAAACTTCAAGCACACTGGACATAAGAATGATGATGAGATGATGGACAGTTAGTACAGGAATGATGTTTTTATATCTGAATGCACGTGATATAAGGAATAAGATAAATGAGCTTGTGGCGAAGATCAGGTATGACATGGTGGTTATCACGGTCACTTGACTGAAGGGATTAGGATTTGGCAGCTGACTATTCAAGGAAAATAGCCAGATGGACAGAGGGATAAGAGTTCTTTGATTGGTAAGAATTAAAATTATATCAATAATAAGAATCAAGTTAGGGTCAGATTGTGTAGAATCTGTGTACTTTGAATTGAGGAACCGCCAAGGTTAAAAAAACGGACTGAGAGTTATGTAGAGGGCTCCAAAGAATTGTGGGCGGCACGGTGGCACAGTGGTTAGCACTGTGGTATTTTGTAACAGCTTGTGGTGGAACCCACTAGCGAACAGGTAATATCACATGAACTGCTGCACAACGAGGCAGACTTGTTAAGGAAGGTTAAGGTGAAGAAACCCTAAGGAGGCAATGATCGCAATATGATTCAATTTACTCTTCAATTTGAGAAGAAGATTAGAGTATCAAAAGAGATTAGAATGCGAAACTTGTGCACGCAAACAAACAACAATATGCTATCCTAGGAAACAGTGGTGTATCACTGACCCGGAGATGGAAAAGACTGGAACTTCTGTGCGTGCCACTGACTCCTGAGTAGAACTGACTGACCCCACTGTGGATGGATCACCTTCCCCAGAGTATTGGCAGACAAATCTTTCTCTGTATGTATCGTTGACCGCAGGAAGGGATCAGACTGCCACTACGATGTGTTCATCACTATCCTGAGTGTGTGCAGAGTGACACTTGTGTTTATGTATCTCTGACTCCAGAGGAGAGTAGACTGATCCAACTGGTGTGCTTCACTAACTTCAGGGAGAATCAGACTGACCCCGCTGTTAACCTCATGTTAATTAAACCAAACACAGAAAAGCTGACCTCGCCTTGCAATGTGTTAAAGTATGAATCACAGAGAACTACTCAAATTTCACCATTTAAAAAAAACAATAACACTTTTATTCTTTAACTCCAAAAGAAAATATGAGACAAAACCTATTCACAACTCTAAGACTACTCTCTATTGTAATTTTGTTGTCTACCTCCCACTCTATAACAATATCTGATAAACGAACTGTTAAATTTACAGCAATCAATCTTCAAAACCATTTGTCGCCGTCGGGTATCAAACTCCTTATGTTTGTAGATTTCCCTTGGGTTGTCTTTGGTGTTCTGTTGTAAAGACGTTTTATGTGACAAAGGTACGCTTTAGAGAGAAGTGTTGTGGACAGTGTGCATGACAATGGTAGGTGCTCTTTCTCTGGCTAGCCGTGCAAAATGCTGCTTTTTATACCCCAAAACATCGGATCACCTGAAAGGTCTGATGTTGTGAAAGCATTAACATTCATTACGATTGGATTTTAACGTATTGGGGCATAATTTGAACTGATTGGTTGAATTCGAATTGTTGAGAAAACAGCTCTGTATCTGAGTTGTAGCTCAAATGTTGCATTTTCAAATTGTCCAGTACACTTTGTGCATGCAGGCAGTGACATGATAATGTTTGCCAGTTTTTCAAGTTACACTCTCTCTTAAAGGTACAGTACAAGCCGTGAAACTCAGAACACCACTGTACATGATTATCACATGTTAATTTGCGTTTACTGACCATCTGTGGCCTCTCTTCTGACTCTAAGTTAAAGTCAAATGCACTGATCCTGTATTGGTTTCTGACTTTGAAGGTTTAAAACCACAAAAGTGGGCTCTTGGTTCGAGGTCAGTTAAAATAATCAATAGGAGCACGGTCTGTTTGAAGCAATAATTATGTCATAATGAATGTGAGTGTTGTTATCCACCCCAGAAAGGGTTTGAATACCAATGGTAATAGTGACACATTCCACTTTAAGGCAGATTCATGAGATGCACGGTCTTTCAGGGAAACAGTGACGACTGATACATTTAATCATAGCACAGGGGATAAGTTTAGGCGCATTTACGTCAGTGCATCCCTATCCCTTACCATTGTGGCAATTTGGAGAGGATATCTCACATTTATTGGACTAAGTCCATAATCCTGCAAATACTTTAGAAATATGTAATAGTCCCATGTTAAGACTTGGAAAATAAAAAGGGAGTCAGGAATCTCTTTCAGAAGTAAGGGCGTAGCAAACTACCTCAGCCTCTCCAAATATTTTGTTTTGGGTTGTTATGAGTTTCTGCAAAGAAATTGTGAGAGAAAGACAACATTCCCTCTTTGTCTCTTTTACGATGTGATCTTTCTGAATAGGGACAAGGATTACCAGAGATGCCCACAGACCAAATTCAATAAAACTGGCAAACAATACCTTTACAGGTAAAAATAAACATTTAGACTTGTTCTGTAAATGAACTCTTCAATATCTTTGACGCAGTTTGCCACTGCAATTCTTGATGGCATTAAGTATCTCGGCACACAAGGGAACTTTTCTGGCATAGTTGGTACACAGTTTCTGTTTGCTCAGGATCGCCGAGGTAAACTATACCTTGTTGGTGGCAATGGCAGGTCTACACAACAGGTCAAGTTCTATTTTTATCATGTCCCCCCTTGCAAGATTGGAGACAGCAGAGTGTCCATTCTAATAAAGTATAAACCATTTCCTCCTTGTATATAATTATATACAATATACACATAATCAATTAAAATTGGCAGCAGCAAAGAAGGTACACAAACTAAGCTAGGATGATTCACCCATATTCTGTTTTGAGTATGGAGGGAGTACACTCTTTGACGGTCTAATTTGTGCTCTTCAGCAGGCTAGAAGGTATAAGAGCAATTTTAATATCAATAATTCTCAAATTAATCAAACTCAAAAACCCACTTAAGTAAATATATTGCCCAAATTCTCAAAAGGCTCGTTCATTTTAAACTGTGCACTCGGGATTCCCTTCCCACCCATTATTTCTGACTTTATAATGAATGGTTTATATAGACGATTAAGCTAACCCATTTTTATAAATCCAGATTTGCTAAGATGTAACAATTTTCAATGTTTTGCTCATAGAAACATTAATATTACCTAAAATTTATATTGGTTCTGCAATATATCGTATTAGTTTTTTTTAAAGAAACACACATTAACCTTATGCCTTATCAAGTTGCCTGATCTACAGCTGTAGTTGTCAGGATTTCGAATTAAGTGTAGAAACCAGATGGTGATGTCGAGCAGAAACGTTAGTCATGAATATTGGCTGGAGGGAAATGTTGTTCCCAAAGTACAGTATCATGAAATAAAGCTTTCAAACATCACTGGAATTTTTCTAATATTGACGTAACCCTAGAATTTGGACATTGGAAGAGATAAAATTATAAACCATCACTGATCAGCATCAAACATTTAAGAGAAAATAATAGCTCAGCCAGACACCTCTTCTTAGAATTAACAAACCAATCCAAAGATAACTCAAATCAACCAGTGAGCATTCTTATAAGCTCCGTATGCAAAGCATAGCCATTTAGGATTAGCGTCTATGCTGACCCCCTGATGTGTAACCCACCAGACCCATTTCCCTCTCTCGAATGCAGCAAGCACTGTGGCCAATTGAGCATGGCAAATTCATATGACCTGCACATCTTTGGACTGTGGGAGGAAACCCACGCAGACATGGGGAGAATGAACAAATTCCACACAGAGAGTCGCCTGAGCCTGGATTCGAATCTGGTACCCTGGTGTTGTGAGGGAAAAGTGTTAACAGTGAGCCACTGTGCTGCCCAATGTGGCCAGTAGTATATTGTAATTTAAAGTGCCTGCAATTATTTCAGAAACTGAAATTTGCAAATTGCTTCCAAATTTCCAAACAGTATGGGAAACAATCCAAACACTAAATCCGTATGATTACAGTCAGTAAGCAATAGAAAAATCAACCTCTACATTGTGAGTTGCCATGAATAGACAGTCTCATTGCCCCGTGATTTATGCACTTTAAACAGATCTGGCATAACCGTCCTTATACTGTGTCTAACCGGTTTTTGCTGGGGACACTAAAGGGATCAGAACATTAGGGTGTAATGCTGCCTGCTTGGCAGGTGTATAGACTTGCCCACTGCTTTAGAAAGAGTATCAGTTTCCTCCGCATGAGCCGAACATCTTGATCATTGTCAGATTGATTGAACAACATAGCATTACTCTGACAATGACCTCTTGTGTGTTAAAAACGTTCAATATTCCCACAAGGCTCTAAAATCGTGGATCATATTAAAAGCACAATGAAGAATCTGTGTATATTGGGCGATTTTGCTTTTGATAGGATGAAAGCATGTCAATTACCAATGTTAACTCCAATGTAAGATGAAAGATACTATACTCCCATTGGCCACATTTCAACAGATAAGATAAGGACCCGAAATTTGTTCCTGGAGTTTTTAATGTCTTGTTGCCTGCCTCAAATGAGAAATGCTGGAGCCTGCCTCTCCCCATTTTCTGGATCCCCTCAGGAAAATGCTGTCCAGCAGTGAACATTGGGTGGGCATATGAGGAATGTACCGCCCCTCATGGATATCCTGTTTCCAATCAACCCGATCAAGGCTGGCATATGGCATTTGAGATTGCGAGAGCCATGCATATAATTTGTTTACCTGTAATTTGCAACATGGTTCATTCTGGTTATAGCCTACACACCACACCCCCCCCACACCCACCAAAAAAAAACATTGTTCACCTCATTTGTGACTGGAATTCCTGGTGTTTTTCATGATGTTGGTTTGGAAATGTCAATGACTCCAGGCGGAAAACATTGCAAAAATATAGGGTTAAATAACTCTCATTAGCTTCTTGATTATCGTTCAACGGTTTCTCACTTCCATCAGACAGATAGACACATCTTTCAGGCTTTTAACTCAAATCAATCGTATTAACTCAGGCTCCTCCCGGAGTTTTACTACATTTACATCCGTATCACCCTTGGACATATTGAGAAAATTTGGCCTGTTTGATCTTGCACTCAGTGGGGTGCTTCATTAACATAACTCTAGTTAATGGACAGTTATGTTAATCCGGTTCAATGTGGCGCAGGCCATTTATCTCCATGATATTGGCTATAAAGTCTGGATGCTTCATTTTCAAAAGAAGACAATTTTTGTAACAAGTGGGTGGTTTATTTTAAAGCTGGAGACAATCAGGAGGTGTTAGGGTCTCAGCAGGTATCCAGGAACAAAATCCTATTCCTCAAAAAGGGTACGTATGCCAGACATAGATTCTACTCGGAATCCTGATCCAAAGTTCTGTATTTTATTATATAGTATTGTTGTTTTAACCTCGTCAATGCATTTTTCAAACTTAGTGACCTTGCATTGTTTTCTCATGTCCGTTATATATATATATATGTATATATACACACACGCAACCATACAAAGTCACTGCCCAGTAAGGTAGCTTTCCATTCTTTAATTAAAAATGAATTCATACAACCATGTTTTAAAGCAACCATGAGGCAAGAAAACAGGTCACTGACAATTTGTAAAGGAATAAAAACAAACATCCCTGCCAATAAAGTTTTGGGTCGAGCTAATACAATTGATTATTATAAATACTATAATATACTATTATTAAATAATGAATAAAATAATCATTCTCTGTATTTGAGGGTGGGAACCGAACAATTGACTAAGACATTTTAATAACTGTTCTCTGCTGCTTTATTCTTCTTATTGCATCATTCTCTTCCATCTGTAGTTGATCTCTGGCCTCTATTTTCATTTTAACCTTATTTAACAAATTTATCAATTTATGTTTGTCTAACTTTAAAGCATGTTCCTAACTATACATTTTGGAATCTTGATTGTCAATAATATGAAAGCTAGTTTTAGGATTTGAATTTTCAGCTAAGCAAAAATTGTAAGAGGTGAATAACTAAATAGATGATTTGTCTCTTTCACTTGTCATGGCTGTGACATCATGGAGCCTGCTAACTCCATGGCAATGGAACAGTGATGTTACAAAAGAAACGTTGATTGATTTACCCACTCACCCCCGGCCCCATTCGTCAATATGTTTGGCTGTCCAGACTGTCCAAAGGGTGCTATGCTGGTGACAGCAGCGCCTGTCCTAGTCAGGCAGTAGTCCTTTTCCGTTTGTTAGAGACATTTAATGATTTGGATATATTTCAGTTTGGATTTTGGGGATAGCACTGAGTGGAGTGGAACCAAGCATACGTAATGCATTACTGATTGGGGATCCAGCTAAAAAGGAGTTTGGAAAATATTTTTCATTTATTTTTGTGGGCATTGGCGACTCAACACAACTCAGTTCTCTTTGCCTTGTTTTGAGAGCAAATCTCCTCTGTGGTGATACATCAATGGTCATTATTTTTAAAATATACGTCTGAATAACATGCAGCATTTTATTTTCTGACAGTCATTAATATAAATTGGAAATTCATTTATTCAGTATTTAATAGTTAAAATGTTTTAATTTTACAGTTCACAACTTTGAAATCCACTATAATTACCAGACTTTAGTCTCTTAATTTAAATACTAGGTTAGGTTTCTTAAATGGTCCTGACCAGTCATTGCTAAATTACAGTGCTATAGATCGTGAAATAATTGGACCTGCCTTAAAGGGTTTTGTCTAATCAAATGAAGAAAAAAAACTTCTCATGCAAGAATAATGGCCCAATCCAAAGACACAGAAAAATAATCATAGGATTTTTTTTAAACAATATGATTTATCACAACTTAATGTTGAATTGAAACTTCAACTGTCATTGAGGGAGGTGGATCCCTCAAGAAGACTACAATCGTCCTTACGAATAATCACCACCAAAACACAAATTAAGTGGAAACAAATGAGTCTGAAACAACAAAATGTTTATTATGTTGTCTACTTCCGTATTTAACTAATTTAAAATCGAATTAGTTTTGCTTTCATGTAAGGATAAAAACGATTATATAGAAACTAACAATAGGACAGTCATGTCCTGCATAAATAACATGAGATTATATTTCATTTCAAAGTCACTGAAGGATCCTTAACCTTAAAATTAATTATGTTAAATTTCCAAAATGCAAATCATCCCTGATCTCGAGTTCCAGGGAACAAAGGGCAAACATTCAATCACCAAACAAAAGTGCATTCAAACCGAATCACAAAGGGTTAAACTAGCTCCGAGCTATAGATCTCTCTCTCTCTCTCTCTCTCTCTCTCTCTCTCTCTTTCTCCCTCTCTCACTCTCTCTCTCACACACACACGGACACACACGATAACTGAGTCTTTAGCTTTGGAGTTTAATCGCATGAATCCTGGCTGTGGCACATTGTTACTTAACCAAGTGTGCCAAATCTAAACATCTCTCAGCACTTCCACTTGCCATTTTAAAAGTGCATTCAGGGTAAGGTTTTCGTGCCCCTGCGTTCGGCTACAACCCAGGGGAAATACATCAGTGTCTTTAATAGTTGCCTGATGTGTCCTAACTGCCAAATTTATTAAAGTCCACAGCAGATTTATACTAGCCAACTAAAATTAATATTCGGCCCTCGAATGCATCAGGGACATCTTGAAGCATGACACGGATCCCAGTGTGGGTCCAGAGTTTTCCCAATGGCGTTTCACCTATCATAACCATGGGACAAGCACACTCTCTATTACTAATTTTATAAATCTCAATATTATTTTATAAGATCTTTCTGTCCAGACACAAGGACCCTCTTGACACTAGCATCTTGTAGCTCAGTAGCAATAATTGTATCAGCTTTTCTAACAGCACGTTTTGTACCTGGCCAGCTTTTGTGGCGTCAAATACCCTCCAGATTTCTTAAAGAGAAAACACCAAAATGAACAGAAATAAAACACCAAAAGCAGCAAAGCAAGCCAAGCCAAGCCGAACAGATATAACAGAAATAAGCTTGACATAAAACTAACATTAATCAATAGCCTGAAAACAAGAAACAAGACTAATGTTCTGTAGAGCATTCTCGACAAACTAAAACTCTGACAGTTTTGTCATAACATACCATGATACTTCTTTATTTCAAGGAACAGTTTAGGTATTAACTTAGACAACGCTAATCCAACCAAATCAGGTTTTCTTAACTCTGAGAAGCATTCAGAGCTCCTTTCTACCTATTTTAAGCAGAACAATATTAGTCAGTATACCTTAAAATTACGATCAACCGCCTGTATTAAAATATCGAGGCCACCTGCCTCCGTAATCATCAAAAAAAATCGCAGCTAACTTCCTCTAAAATAGTCAAAACATTGGGACAACCCTGCTCCGTAAATGTTATCTGCCTGTATTAAAATGTTGAGGCCACCAGGCTGCGAAAACTGTCGAGGAGATTGTTTTGAACTTCAGAAAGTAACGAAGCTCGAGAAATGAGAGTTGAAGACTTCCTTCAGAGTTCAGCAATTTTTTTGGAAACCGTTGTCCAGAAGTACCAAAAGAAACCCAACTTCAGTTAATCTCTCCCCCCCCCTCCCCCCCCCCCGCCTTGTTTTATAGAGAGAATTATCTTAATCCTTCTCTTGGTAAGACCGATCCTTGCGGGCTGGACTAGAAAATAGATAGCGAGGTGCCAGGTCAGACGCAAATTGAATGAGAAGAAAAAAACACGTATCAAAACACTGATGTCTGGCCGGCTGCATTTCTCAAACCTCAACAATGAAGGACTCAAGGTTCTTCAACCATTATCTGCAATCTGTCCATGCCGAACCAAGAGTCACGGCACCAAATGAAGACTTAAACCCCTCCAAATGTGTTCGAGACCGGTCAAAAGAATTACTAGAAGCACAATCTGTTTGAAGCAAGGTCACCAGTTTCATAAATTAAGGCAGACCAGCACAGATTTGTCCAGCAATACGGAGGTTAAAAGCTTCCGTCGAGAAATGGTGCAATTACATTCGACAATTACGCATTATTTATATGTTTTTTAAGAGATTGTACAACCTTAATTCCAAGAAAAGATCAACCACATATAATAAGGTGACATGATTTACAGCAGGTTTGTCCAATGATATTTCCTTGGAAAGGGTTCTTAATTACAAGGAAAGTCCAATCAATTGTCATATGGTGATATGATGAAGGGCTTATGCTCGAAACGTCGAATTCTCTATTCCTGAGATGCTGCCTGGCCTGCTGTGCTTTGACCAGCAACACATTTGCAGCTGTGGTCTCCAGCATCTGCAGACCTCATTTATTTACTCGATGATTGACAACAGCCTAATCCAAGTATATTCCCTGGGAATGAGTTCTCAATTTACGTAGATCACCATCTAATGCGAGCATTTCGACGTTAGTTCGATAGAAAATCACTATCTTATGCTTCATATTATGAAAAAAGAAATTCATTATTGTCTCTTCACTCTAAATACAGCCAAAGCACCAGTTCAAGTTCGCAGAGACAAATCATTACTTGCAGCCATATTGTGTGTTATTTTAAATTGAAAAGCTATTTTGTGATTAATAGAAATCTATATGTACTTGTTGCTACTGACAACAGTCTAAATTCAAACTTTAGATACTCAACTTCAGTATTTTTCGACTACGTTTTATTTTTAAGCAACTTTAATGTGAGTGAAATTGGATATTTGAGCACATTCTTCAACTGATCCCTGAATTTGCTCAATGTTACGGCATAAATACAAATATTTGTACAGTGACTGGTGAGCTGGCAGATGTATCCAATTTCTGCCACAAAATAATGGAGAAAGATTGCCTTCAGTCCCATTCGCCACATTCGATTCCATATTGAGTAGAGCATTAAAGCTGCCCATGATATTACCAAATTGGCTGAAATGAGAAACAACAAGATTATGGACTTTCTTCGATTCTCCATTTTTGGGTCTGTGGCATTTTCCCCTCTGCTGTGAGTCTTGAGTCTCCTGCGAGCTCTGTTGGCAAGTACGATACGCCTGACACAAAATGCATTGAATAGCACAGTCAAAAGAATTGCCAAACATGGGGTTAGGAGATGATGAATGATTTCGAATGTTCCCCACAAATGAGATTGTCCAATGCCTGATTTTTCATGACAAAACCAAGGGAGATTCTTTAGCCGATACTTTCCTGTTAGCATAAAATACCAACAAATACTCTTGAAACAGCTCAGTACTGTCACTATTCCCAAAATTACAGATGTAATTTTCTCGTTGCAATATTTACGTTTCAGTTTTTGGCAACAGATTGCCACAAATCGATCAAAGGTAAAAGCAACAGTGAACCAGACAGAACAGTCTATGGCTGCATGGACAAGAACGGCATGGATGTTGCACACAGGGATCGACTTCATAAACAGAAATTTTGCATTATATACAATTGGAATATGCTTCAGTATCAGGTCAAGGATGTTGACCAGCAGATCCGCCACTGACATATACACCAGATACCGGTTGATACATTTTGATAGACCACACTTAGTCTGAGAGAGGATTGCAATAGCCAGCCCGTTAACTGCAAAACAACAACAACCTGTAAAGTATCCATCAGTTGAAAAGTACACGGTACATTTGACAGAATACAGAGGAGCAGAGGATCACAATATAGAGGCAGCTATTTGAGATGGAACGGATGGCTTCATTCAGTTTTGTGTACCTTTGAACCCCTTGCTACTGATTATTTTTGGGATCAGACTTATTTTGTACGTAAGTCACATTGGGCTTAAAATGTTCACCTTCCGCCTACCTCCAAAAATGCTGGCCTGAAGAATACCAAGGCTGAAAATGTGTTGCTGGTTAAAGCACAGCAGGTTAGGCAGCATCCAAGGAACAGGAAATTCGACGTTTCAACCCAGGGCCCTTCATCGGGAATGAGGAGAGGGTGCCAGGCAGGCTCAGATAAAAGGTAGGGAGGAGGAACTTGGGGGAGGGGCGATGGAGATGTGATAGGTGGAAGGAGGTCAAGGTGAGGGTGATAGGCCGGAGAGGGGATGGGGGAGGAGAGGTCAGGAAGAGGATTGCAGGTTAGGAGGGCGGTGCTGAGTCCAAGGGAATCGACTGAGACAAGGTGGGGGGAGGGGAAATGAGGAAACTGGAGAAATCTGAGTTCATCCCTTGTGGCTGGAGGGTTCCCAGGCGGAAGATTAGACGCTCTTCCTCCAACCTTCGTGTTGTTATGTTCTGGCTGTGGAGGAGTCCAAGGACCTGCATGTCTTCGATGGAGTAGGAGGGAGAGTTAAAGTGTTGAGCCACGGGGTGGTTGGGTTGGTTTGTTCGGGCGTCCCAGAGGTATTCCCTGAAGCATTCTGCAAGTAGGCGGCCTGTCTCCCCAATATAGAGGAGGCCACATCGGCTGCAGCGGATGCAATAGATGATGTGTGTGGAGGTGCAGGTGAATTTGTGGCGGATATGGAAGGATCCCTTCGGGCCTTGGAGAGAAGTAAGGGAGTAGGTGTGGGCGCAAGTTTTGCATTTCCTGGTGTTGCAGGGGAAGGTGCCGGGAGTGGTGGTTGGGTTGGTGGGGGGTGGGGACCTGACGAGGGAGTCACGAAGGGAGTGGTCTTTGCGGAACGCTGATAGGGGAGGGGAGGGAAATATATCCCCAGTGATGGGGTCCATTTGGAGTTGGCGGAAATGACGGCGGATGATACGCTCTATACGGAGGTTGGTGGAGTGGTAGGTGAGAACCAGTGGGGATCTGTCTTGGTGGCGGTTGGAGGGGCGGGGCTCAAGGGCGGAGGAGCGGCAAGTGGAGGAGATGCGGTGGAGGGCATCGTGGATCACGTCTGGGGGAATCTGCGGTCCTTGAAGAAGGAGGCCATCTGGGCTGTACAGTATTGGAACTGGTCCTCCTGTGAGCAGATGCGGCGGAGACGAAGGAATTGGGAATATGGGATGGAGTTTTTACAGGGGGCAGGGTGGGAGGAGGTGTAGTCCAGGTAGCTGTGGGAGTCAGTCGGTTTATAGAAGATGTCTGTGTTGAGTCGGTCGCCCGAGATAGAAATGAAAAGGTCTAGGAAGGGGAGGGAGGAGTCTGAGACAGTCCAGGTGAATTTGAGGTCGGGATGGAAGGTGTTGGTAAAGTTGATGAACTGTTCAACCTCCTCGTGGGAGCACGAGGCAGCGCCGATACAGTCATCGATGTAGCGGAGGAAAAGGTGGGGAGTGGTGCCTGTGTAGTTGCGGAAGATGGACTGTTCCACATATCATACAAAGAGACAGGCATAGCCGGGGCCCATGCGGGTGCACATGGCAACTCCTTGAGTTTGGAGGAAGTGGGAGGATTGGAAAGAGAAGTTATTCAGGGTGAGGATCAGTTAAGTCAGTCGAAGGAGGGTGTCAGTGGAAGGGTACTGGTTACCTGAAGAATACCAACACTGGACTCGAAACTGAAGTCAGCAGGGTAAACACAGGAAGAATGTTTCAGATGACCAGAAGCACCAGGAACGGGAATAAGTGTGGTGACAGTCCAAGTTTCGGCATGGGACTGAAGTGAAACGTGAACTCTGATTCTCTCTCTCTCTTCCTCTCTCTACACAGCTGCTGCCAGATCTGCTGATCTTCTCCAAGTTTTGCCCTGATGACCTCTGGGTCAATTGCCCGAGAAGATCACTCGCTGGACTTCAGTGAACATTTCAGTGAAAGCAATGTGTCAACACTTAGCAGACACGACAGAACACTGACGGGATTAGATAAGACCGGTAGAGGAAATTCTTTGGACTGAAGCAGCATCACTAACGGTGCAGATAGTTCTTTCAGCCAGTATAATTATTCCAAATGCTGGAATAGACTTTGGACGTGTAAATGTGGACTCAATGGAGGTGATGACCGATCAGCTAAGAGGCACGTCTGGCAGAATTAGTTTAGGTATGCTTCAGATTGCTTCTGACACCCTGTACAGTACTGTATAAGACGGGGATATTCGAAACGACCAGAGCCTTGGATGCTATTTCCATTGGCAGCCATAGTTTACAACTGGATGTTGGCGAAACAGCAGTTCTTAAATCTCAAACTTTTCTTTGGGAATGACTCAGATCTGTCGCTCTCATGCACTCGTGCTGAATGTGAAATAAATCCTGGATTGGATCTCTTAATTAAGCCTGCAATTCGTCTTTTTGATTTGCATGATCCTACTCTGGAACGTCTGCTTTAGTGAAGATTTAGTTCCCTGGTTTGAGCTCGATGATCGAATGAGCGAAGATCACTTCAAAATTCACGCTTTCAAGTTCACTTTGGAGCCTTTATATTTTGCCTCTGACTGTTAGAATCTCCAAATACAAGCTTGCCCACTTCTAACCGACATTTGTTCAGGTGAATATTTCGGATAGTAAAAATATTACCAACGAGCTGCTGGGAGTCTGAATCCAAAGCAAAAATGGCTGGAAAATATCAGCAGGTCTGACAGCATCTGGGGAGTTTGGAACAGAGATAGTATTTCGGGTCCAGTCACCTTTCTTCAGAAAATGGGTCGGTTGTCCCTTTTCCCATTTTGCGTAAAGGATTCGGCTGGCACGGTTTCATCTCTGCTGATGTTGTGAAGTGCATGCCTCTAAGGCGACCTTGAAGAAGAGAAAACATCAGGGAAACTGCACAGCAGATTCAAAACTGGGATCCAGATTTGAGGAGTTCCAGATTGACCTTTTGGACATATTGAATGCAATCATTGGTGTACTATTGCATTGTACTCGCTTTTGGCTTGCTACAGTGTTTAGAACAACACTGATCTGATCTAGCTTTATAAATGCAATAGCTGCACAAGAATAACAAAGAACAAAAAAATACACTGGCGCAGGCCCTTCGGCACTCCAAGCCAGCATCATTTCAGATATTCTATTTAAATCTATCACCTATTTTCTTAATATCTATGTTCCTCTGCTCCCTGCCCATTGGTATATCTGCTTAGATCTATCATAAATTACACTATTGTGCCTGTCTCTACCAGCACCGCTGACAATATGTTCCAGGCATCAACCACCATTTGTGTAAGGAATTTTCCACGATATCTCCCTTAAAAGTTTCCGCTCTGACCATGAACTCGTGATGCCCAGTAATTGAATCTGCCAACTGGGAAGAAAGCTTCCGACTATCCACCACATGGCTACGTCTCATGATTTGGAATACCTCAATCAATTTCACATCCCAACCTCTGTCTTTCTAATGAAAATACTCCCAACCCTCTCGACTTTTATTCATAACCCCCTCCCTCCATATCAGGCAGACTCCTGGTGTACCTCCTCTGCATCCTTTCAAAAGCATCCAATCCTTTTGATAACATGGCGACCAGTACACATTATTCCACTATTTCTATACAACTGCAACATCACCTGCCAACTCTTGTACTCAATACACTGACCGACAAAGGAAAGCATGCAATATGATTTATTGATCACTCTGTCGATCTGTTTTGCCACCTTCAGAGTACCTGAACATCTAGATCTCTCTGGACATCGGTTTTCCCCAGGGCTTTCCATTTGCAGTACAGATCGCTCTTGGATTTGATCTTCCAAAGTGTTTCACCTTGCATTTGCGCGGTTGAAGTCCATCTGCCATTTCATCGCCCTCCTCTCCAACCTATAAATGTAACACTGCAATCTCTGACAGTCCCCTCCATTATCTGCTACTCAACCAATCTTAGTGTCCTCTGCAAACTTGCTAAACAGACCATTTATATATTCCTCCGGATCATTAATGCATAACGCACGGCGGCACGGTGGCACAGTGGTTAGCACTGCTGCCTCACAGCACCAGAGACCTGGGTTCAATTCCCGACTCAGGCGACTGACTGTGTGGAGTTTGCACGTTCTCCCCGTGTCTGCGTGGGTTTCCCCCGGGTGCTCCGGTTTCCTCCCACAGTCACAAAGATGTGCGGGTCAGGTGAATTGGCCATGCTAAATTGCCCGTAGTGTTAGGTAAGGGGTAAATGTAAGGGTATGGGTGGGTTGCGCTTCGGCGGGTCGGTGTGGACTTGTTGGGCCGAAGGGCCTGTTTCCACACTGTAAGTCTAATCTAGTCTAAAAAAACGCAAACAACAATGGTCCCAGTAAGCATCCGTGGGGAACACCACTGGTATCTTGTGTAACTCGGCTACACTACTACTTTCTGTCCCCTTCTGCACACCCAGTTCACTGCCCATACAGATAGTATATCCTGGATTATCCCTATCGTTTTTCCCTGCTATCCTGTTTAAACCAAAGGGCACCTTTAGCAATTTTCCAGTCCTCGGGGACCTCACTCGTGTACAAGAATACTGCAACGATATCTGTTAAGACCCCAGCTACTGCCTCTCTCCCTTCCCTCAGTATCCTGGGATAGATCTCTTCTGAACCAAAGGACTTGTTCATTTTATTGCGTTTGAGAACACTCCCTACTTCTGCCAACATGACCGAGAGTAATCAAACACCTTCCCTCAAACAAGTCTCAGGAATAGCAAAAGCATCACACTCCCAGGTGCTAACAAAAGCCTTAAAATCACCTGCCTTACTTTCTATACTTCTCACATTAAAACAAATGCACCTCAGTCCACCTGTTCTTTTGCATTCATCATCTGCTCCTTCCTACTCTTCCCCCTTAGTCACGCTGAATTCATTATTTCATTCCTTACAGACTGAGTTATTATCTACTTACTGTCCTCTATCTTCCTCAATTGGTTCCCACACCCCTGCCAAATTTTCTAAAACCGTCCCCAATATCGTTCACAAATGTGCATTCTCAGTCATTGGTTACAGTCCTGCCCAGGTGTAGAGCGTCCAAGTGGTAATAGTCATATCTCCACTAGAACCGGTCCCAAAATCGCCAAAATTTGAACATCTCCCACCAGCACCATCTGTCATCTGTCAAGTCTCTCATTCATCCTGTCTACTCTTTTGATTCAACTTTAACACGTTGTATGAGTTCACCCGCCTCACCAGAGAGCAATTCAACTGCTCCCACTCAGCTTCTCCATCTCACCGCTCCTGCTGCTGCAAAATGGAGGCCACTTACTCTCGAAGTCAATCTTTAAGAAAGAAATTTACATTCCCAGCAGCCCCATCATCGCTGTCACTGCTTCCTCCGCTCCTAAAAATGGAGGGAAGGAATTCTCCAATGAGTCAATCAGCTCCTGAATCCCTGCAAGCCCTGTTCACCATTGACAAGGCACAAGTCAGGAATGCAATGGATACCCGACAATTGTTGTATACAAATTGAACAACACTCCAGGAATTCAACACCATCGAAGATTAGACGCCAATTTTGTTAGCACAATATCGACAAATGTCCACTCCATCTGCTAACAACGCTCAATAACAATACATGTGTTACCTGCAGGATGAACTACGGAAATTCACCAAAGCTTCTTACACAGCACCATTTAAGCTCAAACAGTTTCCTCTAGAAGGATATAGACAGCAGGTACATGGGAATACTACCACCTACACGTTCGCTTCCATACTACTCACCATCGTGGACTTGGAAATATATGGGCTGCTACTTCAGTGTGGCTGGATCAAAATCCTGCAATCGCCTTCTTTAGGGAATTGTGCATTTACCTTAAGCATGTGGACTCACAGCATGTTAAGAAGGCACCACACTAACATCTTCTTAGGGGTCAGCTGCAGACGAGCAATAAATTCTGCTCTCAGCCATTGACGTCCACATCCCACCAGAGCAGAAAAGAAATGGATAGATGACTGAAAAATAGACTCCAACCGAAAGTTTCAGTTTGATTGAAGAATGTTGAAGCAGCGAATACAATCGGGAATGAAACCATCAACATAGTGATGACTCGCTCCCTGTTAAATATTGTATAGAAAAAGAGATATTATGGTTCTTTCTCTCACTTTGGGAGCTATGGCTCGGAAGACGTTTCACTGGATCTGAAACGTTACGTCTGATTTCTGTTCACTGATGCTGCCAGACGGCTATGTTTTTCCAGTGCTTTGTGTTCAGCTATTTGATTTCCAAAAATCTACCATTCTTCCGGTTTGTTTGGTGCTGTTTGTTGGGTTATGAGAAGTTAATCGGTCATGAA
Organism: Hemiscyllium ocellatum; assembly: GCF_020745735.1. Lineage (NCBI taxonomy): Eukaryota > Metazoa > Chordata > Chondrichthyes > Orectolobiformes > Hemiscylliidae > Hemiscyllium > Hemiscyllium ocellatum. The sequence goes on from NC_083441.1 coordinate 1,344,072, forward strand.
AGCAAAGATTGCTGGAGAAACTATGATTTGCAGGCGTGTCAGCACATGTGAAGGCAAAGCAGCTCAGCATTTTGTGTCCTGTGAGCCTTCTGTGAACCTCGGAGACAAGTACACCCTGTTGATCAGGGTTCAATGACAGGCTCAAGTCTCAATCGCTGATTTCACAGCAGATATAACAGACAGGGTTTGGGATGGCATGCATTTTGGCAAAAGAATGAAGACGAAGTCAGGGCGGAATTGAGTTCCTCGAAACGCCAATGACGTTCGGGCGGTGGGGGTGAAAAGGAGGACAAATGATGAATAACGCTGAGAATTTCTTCTTACAAGAAAAAATCAAGGGTTAGTGATGCAACGTCAAACTTGCTTTTCAGGAGAGAAATTTTGAGTATGTATGTTCTCATTTCTAAAATAAAAAGGACACTTTGTTCAAGTCATTACAATGTCAAATTCCAATCTTCGTTCCATGCATTATTCTGATTCACTTGTGGGACGTGAACACCTTTGTTTGTGACAGCATTTTATTGCTGGTTTCGATTTGACTCAGTGAGAAAGCTGTTGTGAGCTGCCTTCTTAAGCTGCTGCAGTCTGTGGGATACACATAGATTAATGCTGTTAAGGAGGCAGCTCCCAGATTTTGACTCAGTGAAACTAATGGGGTGGTTGAAATATTTCCAATAAGGATGGTGGATGGTTTGGAGGGCAACTTGTAGCTGGTGATACTCCCATGTAACTGCTGTCCTTGTCCTTTTAGATGCAAGCGGCCATGATATTTGAAGGTGCTGCAAATGTGCAGCGTATGTTATAAGTGGTACACGCTACAGCAACTGAGCATTGATGTCAGATGGAGTGAATATCTGTGTCCTAGAGACAGAGAATACAAAAAAAAACGGATAGCAAGCTTCAAATTTCAGAAGCCTAACGTTGCTGTAAGTTGGTTTCATGAGCCCAGTTTCAGGTCAAGACCACTCAGGTAGGATGTGGAACTGGTTAGAGGATCTTAGCTCAAGGTGTCAGCGTGGATGATATGGATGAGCTGAACATGGTCACTTCCCAGGGCAGGAGATTTGATCGTGGAATTGGAGCTCATCTTTGTCTTTATATTGCAAGGGAACGGCACGGTGGCACAGTGGTGAGCACTGCTGCCTCACAGCGCCAGAGACCCGGGTTCAATTCCCGCCTCAGACTGTGTGGAGTTTGCACATTCTCCCCGTGTCTGCGTGGGTTTCCTCCGGGCGCTCCGGTTTCCTCCCACAGTCCAAAGATGTGTGGGTCAGGTGAATTAGCCATGCTAAATTGCCCATAGTGTTAGGTAAGGGGCAAATGTAGGGGTATGGGTGGGTTGCGCTTCAGCGGGTCAGTGTGGACTTGTTGGGCCGAAGGGCCTGTTTCCACGCTGTAAGTAATCTAATCTAATGGTGTTTAGGAAGAGGTCAGGAATGTGGTTTCAGAATGAGATTTGTTAACTGAACCCCTGTTGCTAGTGTCACTCTGCATCACACAGTAGCCCTGCAGTCAGCTGAGACCACAAAAGGCAAAAGAAGCATTTAAACTGTTGGATCTCTCTTCATTTGATAGACCCCTCACCCCCCAATTCATGGCCAAAGTTTACTATATCGAAAGCCTTACCCACAACACCAACAGCAGCAAGGAATGGATAGTAAACGTGCTGAAACAGCAGAAGAAGATACCGTATTCGACAGTAGACTGTCATCCAGTGCTGATTCCTAATGTAATAGGCGATTTGTGAAGGAAATCTTCTATTGATAGTTGTGAAATTCCAGTCTGCTGTCTCCAGGTTCGGTTCCATTGCTGCACTATTCCAGTGCGCTCTTCTCGGATGTCGATGACTCCTCTCCCTCTATCTTGCTAACGCCGATCCCTCTGCAAGCCACAGCTGAGGGATCCCTTTAGTGCCATGAGATGGCACTTTGGAGTGTCGACTTTATGCGGAGAAGAGGGGATACCTTTAGTGATGCAACAAGAATCTCTGGAGACTGACATCATTTTCGTCTCTGAACAATTAATTTCTGCTGACGTCTCAGAGAGCAACACGTCTTGTTCTCAGAAAATCACAAAACATTCAATTTCTCATTGAGACATCCTGAAAACAGGACTTCACAGAACAAAGTAAACACACAAAGAGCAAAATTTTTCAATTTTGTAATTCTGAGCTTTTTCCCTTGAATTGACCAAGAGGTGGTTATGCAACACGTTAACCTTTGAATAAGGTCATGGCAGTCATAAGCAATGTTAGTACAATCCTCTTAGCGTAGTATCAGCAATCGTGTACAGGCAGGGACGGGGCAATATTTTTGTAATACAAACTCATACTTCCATTGAGCACAAAACATGGAGTCAGAAGCTGCTACACCCCTACATAAAAAGTGCTCGTCCAGTCACTTCTTCAAGGTTTTGTGAGAGTAACTGCCTCCATTACAATCTTCGGCAGCACATCACTGGGTGTAAAGAAAATCTCATATCTACTCGAAATCACTTGCACCTTCACCTTATCCTGATGCTCCATGCTCTGACACGGATCTGCCATGGTTTGGCAATCATGGTTCTGTTACGTATATTTCAGAAATTAGCAGGGAGTACTGAGGAGTCTCACAATTGAAGGAAGAATAGTAATGAAAATTTAAAAACAGATGAACACTACAGCAAAATGGAGTGCTTTACAGTGAAGAGGCAATATCAAAAATGTCGAGACTAATATGAACTGGGCACTTTTCAGTGGATACACTTCGGACTTATACACTTAATGGTATGGTCCTCGGGAGCATTGCTGAACAAGGAGACCTTGTAGTGCAGGTTCATAGCTCCATGAAACTGGAGTTGCAGGTAGATAGGATAGTGAAGAAGTTGTTTATTGGTCAGAGTATTGAGTACAGCAGTTGGGAGGTCATTTTGAGGGTACAGAGGTCATTGGTTAGGCCACTGTTGCAATATTGCGTGCAATTCTGATCTCCACCCTATCGAAAAGATGTTGTGAAACTTGAAAGTGGCCACATCTCTGTGAGAAGAAATTACTCCTCATCTCAGTATTACTGAGTACAAGTGTATTCTGAGCCCCTGGTCCTTGACGTCCTCATGAGGAGTAACATTCTCTCAACATTTTCCATGTATAGCCTCTTTAAGAATTCCAATCATTGAACGTCAGAAAACTTTGATTCTTCTAAGGTCCAGTAAGTACAGTCATGAGCAATTTGGGCTTTGCTCATGAGATAATCCCTTCATATCAGGAATCACCCAGTGAACCTTGTCTGAACTGCCTCCAATGAAATGATATCTTTCTTGTAAATTTCGTTAACATTTCCGATTATCTGCTGCCTCTCTGTGCCGGCTTTCTGTGTTTTGAAAGCAAGTGCCCCAATCCCACTGTATTGCAGTTTTCTCAATTTAAATAACATTGTGTTTTTTGTTCTCACTTCCAAAATAAACTATTTCTCGTCTTCCCACATAATACACCATTTACCACCCCCGCCCCACCCCACGATCTGATTTAAAGTACAAACATTTGTTTAAACTAATTCGATATCTCACCAACTGCATCTTCACCTACTGTTATGTCGGCTGTAACTAAGACTTTTCTCTCCTCATCTCGGCTATAAGTGAGTGAATCGTTACTCTGAGATGATTCCCTTTTGTGCAAGACTCCAGCCCAAAGGGGAAATAAACTCTGTCAAGTTCCAGAACAATTTAATATATGCCAAAAAAGCTGATTCTCATTCTTCGGAACTAGGATGGGTGCAGGCTCAACCTACTCAACATCTCCTTATGGGACAGTCTCCCATACCGAGATTCAGCCTTATGAATGTTCTCATAAGCAAGATGACGATATAAGTTCAAGCTCCATTGGTGACTTCAGGAGTGTACTCCATCCTTCACGTTCATCTGGAATTCACTGGCTGTAATGGTAAGGGAGGAAGAAGTACTCATTAGATTGAAAATTATTCAGACAACAGTATACAAGGGATCAAGAGGTTCATGCCAATGGCTCCCTGAAAGTGCGCTCAGCAGATCTGAGCACCAGACCCAAGGAAAATCATTATGTTCTTCGAGCGAATTTTGTGCAGATTTACAGGGATCATCCCCGAACTTCGGGGTTACGTTCCAATGAACATTTAGTCGAAATCGGCCTTTACTGTCTGGAACTTCGATGCTTAACGGCGTTTATAGCTCACGCCTGCTCGATCATAATATAGAGAGTCAGGTTCGTTAAAAATAAACTATTTCTGACGGTTGAATTTGAAATAAAACATGTACTGGGATTAAATACTGGAATTACCTCTTGCAACACATTATTGATCGACTTGTAGTTTATGAACTACTTCTGTTCAAAAACGTAGCTCTTTACCACCTTCTCAAGGGCAACGAGAGGCAATAAATGACGGTATCAACCAAAGACACTCGCGTCGAATTCGGAGAATTAAAAGCAGGTCATGCAGGAGAGATGGTAGTAATCACTTCTATTTGCAAACAATGTTTATAACCTTGAGAAGTTACAACCCAGACAGTTTAATAGTCCACAATGATTATCAATAACATGGTCCCAAGACTGTCATATGGAGTTCTGTGTCAGTTCAGCCACTTCCTTATTGAATGGCTGAGCTGGCTCGAGGTGACGAATAGAAACCCCCCTGTTCCAAGGAAGAATCGATTTTGAACTTCATCCGTTTAAATCATTAATCAGATCAGAATCTCGGTTTTGTTATTGTTGGAAATGTTCAGAATATATGATTAATATTTGTCTCCAGTTGATGTCCGTCTCAGTCGTGATCTGCATTTTATTCGAAGCCAAAGTGGAGACAGGTGTCATTGTGTCAATGTTGAATATTTTCAGATTACTCTGTGAGCACATGAAAAGAGGATCTGTGTTCCATTCTGATCATTCCCCCTGTCAGAATTATAGCGCTGATGTGACAACATTGCTTATATTGCTTGACGCCCTGGTGTTTATGGAAGCCGCCACAGAAGGTATATTCATCAATGATCAATGAATGAGGATTTTATCGCTCATAATTTGCATTGTGTGGAACAGTGGTCTCTATCCTCTTGAGATGCTTGCTCTTAAGATGTGTGTTCAGTCCATTTCTTTTTGCAAGGATTGATGACCAAGGAGCAATTCCCTGTCCTGTCGGTTGTCCAATTGACATGATACGCTGCAGTGACAGAGGGCTCTTGTCATGTAGTGGCAATGGCAGAAGCTACGAGTCAGGAAGAACTTATTCAAATCCGACCTGATTCAGAGGTGTGTTCAAGCATTTCTGAGCAAGTTGATGAGCAAAAAAAAAAATCCACATGGATCGAAATGCATCTGTGGCTTGGACAAATTCGAATTCAATCAGAATGAAGCACAAAAGTCAGGAGGCTTTGCTGAAACCCTCTGAGACTCTAGGGGGAACACAGCTGAAATGTTGAGAACACATTTCAGTCCCTCATATGCTGGCACTGGAGGTAATCCAAAGAAGGTTCAGTGATCAGAGTGACAGACAGAACTTTAATCAGAAAGGGAATTGAGGAATTATCAGTAAAATGCAAGAAAGTGGAATTAAGAACAATCAGACCAGGAACAATTGCATTGTGTGGCAGAACATACCTGATGTTCTGAATGGCCTACTTGTGCTCCTCCAATTTTTGGTCTGATAATTGCAAGTGGGTGAAGATGGAATGCTCATCGTGTCAGTGACCCTCCATGTCTGTCCTTCTGTGCTCGATGCTGCATTAATGATTTTACCATTGCAGTTTGTGCCTCACGTGTCTCGTTCTATATACCGGGCATCCCCTCTCTAAAAATAACCATGTATATGTCCTTTTTAATACCGGTTTTGAAACCAAACACATTTGAGCAGGATTTGGTTAGCTAACCAACTTGTAAAAATCATTGACCTTTTCAGTACAGAAATTCGCCTTTCAGGCAGCAAAGAAAAAGAGGTGGCAAAGGTATCAAAGCAGGAATCTGGAAGAGTACAGCAAGCCAGGCAGCATCAGAATGTCGAGAAGCCAACGTTTTCGTTGTATGAAGAAGGGTTACGCTCGAAGTGTTGACCTCTCCACTTCCTGATACTGTCTGACTTGTGGTCTTCTTCCAGCCTCCTGCTCGTCTATCTTGGATTCCACCATCTGCAGCTTTGCTTTGTCTCTACTGAAAGAAGAAAATGTAATATACAACACTGGAAGTCATTCGAATTGGTCAATGCAGAAATCTATAATCTCAGCTGTTCAGAATCCATTTGATTGTTTCAATCCAATGAGCAATGATGCACTGCTTTCTCAGCCATATGGATAAATATGAACGACACTGGCAAGTCTTCATTGTTCATATATTATTACAGCTTCAATTCCGTGTCTTAACATCAGGAATATGAGCAAAATACAGCATTCTCATGTGCTGGTCTTTTGTCAGTTGAACGCTGCAGAATCGTATACGTTTATGATTACCACAATATCGCAAGTATAGAGAAGTTTTAGAGAGAATGCAAACTCAGATGAGAGAGAATGCAAAAATTCCAGACATTGAAGAGGCTGTCTCTGATGTCCGCTGACTGTGGCACACTCCCTCTCAGACACACGCTGAGCTTCCATCAAAAACATATGTCGTCTCGCCTCAGCTGTCCAATGCAATTCCCTGCATCTTCTGAACAGGGCTGCAAACACATTTGAGTCTGAATGGTCCTTCTGCATATCACATCAATCATCGAAGATTTCTGCCTGTATCGGATTGTTGGATCCGTCAATCGCACAGTCCATCGTTTGTTTGGGAGCAAGAGCTGCAAAGCGACAGATAAGAATTGACTGCATAAGGTTAGCATTTGCCTTCCCATTACATTTATGAATATCATAAAGGGATGGAATTGAAATCGTGGATCCATTGGTCAGTTCGGATTATTGATCATTTTTACTATCCCATTCTGGCTTTTATTTGCATCTCTGGTCAGTGTGTGCAGTCCGATATTGATGCTGGAAGGCAGCACTACTGCAAGAATGCACTTGAAGTTTCCTGTTCTCCCTTCTACGGGGGTTAATATTCTGGAGAACTATCTGACAAAACTGTGAAATGTTTTGCAGGTCAAATAACCCTGCTTAATATTAGATTAGCTTAGATTAGACTTATTCTTTAAATGTACTCTCTCGCACGTTTTTGAAACAGGAATAACAAACCGAAGGAAATCTATCACTCATCCTTAGATTTGTGCAATAGTGAATTTAATGTATTAAATTGTATTCAAAATTTCCCAGCGGTTCCTCACAAGAGCTTAAGAGTAATGAAACTTGAGTGCTAACGTCATGACTTAAAAGTAAGTTTCCATTTTTTAAATTCACGCGTTAACTTTGGCAGAGCAAAGATAAATAGTTATCTATCAAATGACTATCATTGAGGCCGAAATTTCTTTGATCACGATCTTCACTCACGCACATACAGACAACCAACTAACAGAATTGCCAGGAAAATTCAACAATTCTATGCGCTCCAAGGCTTCATGATTAGATTAGATTGCTTACAGTGTGGAAACAGGCCCATCGGCCCAACAATTGCAAACCGACTCGCCAAGCACAACCCACCCAAACCCTCATTTACTCCTTCACCTAACTACGAGCAATTTAGCATGGCCAATTCACCTCACCTACACATTTTTGGACTGTGGGAGGACACCGGAGCAAGCCCACTCAGACTCAGAGATAAGGTGCAAACTCCACACAATCAGCCGCCTGAGGCAGAAAATGAACCCAGGTCTCTGCCGCTATGAGGCAACAGTGTTAACCACCATGCGACCCACGCTTTGTATCATAATGTGTTCACAGGCACAAAGCTGCATCTCTAACTTCTATGTCACGTTTGATATCAAACTTTTTCAGGCAACTTCCCAAGTTAATTCGTTCTTTCTTGTGTCAGACCATTCAGCATTTGTTGAATTGTACAGAAAACTAGAGAGAGCAAAACGTTGAGTCAGTCTCAATGATTCGAAACATCATTTCAGTCCAACAGAGTTTTCACTTTTTATATTAGCAATATTTATTGTGTTGACTGTTTAGCGTCTCTCCTTCCTTGATTTGTAAAATCAAAATGCGACTAACAACCAACAGTGAGCATAGCAAGACTCCTCTACAGTACTTCCCAGATTTGTCACGACTTAGCATTACCTTCCTCGTCAGTTCTCAACAAAACGAATTTATGCCTGCTCGAAGCCACTTTACCACAGTGTGCTGTTCAAAGTTCCCTTCTGTCATTAAACGCAGATCCATCAAAAGATGTGAAAACTGTTTAAAATTATTGATGATCACTCCAATGTTCTCTGCTGTTTCTGCCCTGGAATATCTCAATCATGTGATGATTGAAGTGAAAATACATATACATTTGCAGCTCCAATTCCTATTAATATACTTGGAAAACCGAGACATTCTCTTCATTCACCAGCATCCAGGCTTCTCAGTACTAACTACCAACATCGTTTTGAACAGGAAAGTGCCAAGTTCTAGGGTTCAATACCCAGATTGACCAGGTGTGGCATTGGGGTTTTTAAGTGTCAGATTGTCATTTGAAGTCGCTGTTTGGCGTTACTATGTTTTTCTTTTCTTTTTTTTCTTTTTTACCCGTGTGGCCTGTGACAAGCAGTGCCCTTAATCTAGTTTTATTTTATTTCTTTTTTTTAGTTAACCCCCACACTACCGCCTAACTGCGGTCGTGCTTATTTTTTCCCTAGCACCCATGGTGTGTGTGTGCAGTTGTGAGACACAGTGAGTGACAAGGTGTACGAATCTTTATTCAATTTCCACAAACAGGAAGAAAGGAAAACACCCGAGTGGCCAGTGACAAGCAGTCCCTTCACATCGAAAAGGGCAAGGCTATGTGATCAAACAGTGAAGGGGAGGGCAGGGACTACATCAAAATAGAGTTGGAGGGGGAAATGATGCACTCCACTCCCTGTGGCGCCCACCTTTCCCTGAACAACTCCAGGGTGTTAGTGGAGACCACGTGCTCCTTCTCCAAGGACAGCGATACTATTTTTAAAGGGGTGTCACGGGAGCTCATTGGTTAGCACTGCTGCTTCAGATTATCAATGCCATGAGTTCGATTCCAGCCTCGGTCGACTGTCTGCGTCTTCAACGGTTTCCGCTGGGTGCTCCGGGTTCCACCCACAATCCCAAGATGTGCAGACCAGGCGATTTAGCCATGCTAAATTGCCCACAGTGTTAGGTGAATTAGTTCGGGATAAATATAGGGAGGATAATGGGAAAGGGTGGGTTACTCTTTGGACGGTCGGTGTGGAATTGTTGAGACAAAGGGTCAGTTTCCATACTGTAGGGGATATAATACAATTAATCCTGCAAATCCAGATTGTGAACTGATCCAACTCTGCAGCAAACCATCTCCATCATTGCGTCCATCTGCAATCCGCCTGATCGAATTATGCGATGAAAACTCATTAGTGTCTTTGTTAAGTCCCCACTCCCCGCATCTCACCTTCACCAGCTAGATTCCAAAGATATAAGCTTCTGTCAAATGCAACTCATCTGAAGCTGGTTAGTTACTCATTCATTCACTCCAAGTGTTTGATGGACCGTGTGGTCTCGAATTGAAAATTCTTATCATTGTGTGCGAATCCCTCAACAATCTTTAAATGCACTCCAGACATGTATCCAGCCAGTTTAAAAAAATTCTGCAAATCTCCAACTTTCAAATCAATGTCCTTTACTGTTTCAGCTCCTCCCTCACTGTCTCTCAGAATCTCTCTGTCTGCATCCATTGTGTCATTTTGTCTCTGTTTCCGTCTCACGTACAATTTTCCTATTGTTCACAGGATTGCATCAGACAATAGTGCTATTCTCTCCCATTCAGCACATCATGGGAGCAATGGAGTAATCAAATATTCATCTCACCATTTGCACTCTCCTTTTATTGGTCAAATAAATTATTTATTTATGAATTCCTCGTTTTCCATCCGAAGGAATGAATTTTATTTGTGATATGTCAAGTGGAATTTCATGGAGGAGGTTCCAGATCCCAAAAAGATCTCTTTGTGTCAACGGAGTGCATTTTACACTTCTCCATCTTTGATTATTATTTGAAACTTGTTTCCTGTCCACAAATAATCTTTCAGAAAACAGCATCACGGTCAGTCTCATCAATCAGTCGTGAAAACTCAAAATTCTCAACAATTCCTCATCGGAGTGGTTGGAAAGGTAGGGTTTGTATGCTTTGGAATATAGAATAACGAGTCGGACTTCATTTAAACTTCTTCAGTTCATAATGAACTGACAGGTTGCATGTGGGGAGGTTGCAGTTGGGTATGGAACCGTAGAGCAGAACTCATTGTAAGCTTTTATCCATTTAAGGCAAAGACAAGGAGTAATCTCTTCTCTCCAAAGTTAGTGAATCAAAAGAATTCTCTGAAGAGGGCTTTTGCAGTTGAGTCATCAATTCCATTCAAGGCTGCATCAGACAGGCTTTTAATGAGTAAGGGAATTGAGAGTTCGAGATAAAGGACAGGAAAGGGCAGACGCAATCTCACTGAATGGTTGAATAGTCTACGTACTCTGACGGGGCTGATTCTTTTTCTTTATCTTATGGTTTAAATATGCTGATTGATGAAAGTGAGGGAGACTAATGCATTTCAGCCACAAAGTGGTCTTAACAAAGTTCCTGATCTCATCAACCGGGCTGAGACATGAGAAACTAGAAGCTAGATAGTCAATGAAATTATTTTGCTCCAATTATTTTCTTTACTTCTCCACTGATAAATGATACAAATAACATGGCACACAGTCCAATTCAATTTCATGGTCAAAGAAAGACGCTTCTTCTTGATGGTTTTGCATTGCACTCATCACAACATTTTGACCGTACGTTAACTGATATGGGAAAATCCCATTTATCCTGTGTGGGAGGAGAGCAGGGATCATTTCGTTAGTTGTCACCAATTAGTCAGGTTGCACCTGTCGACAATCAACATATTGAAGCAGAATGACAGTTAACTGTCACATTTGGTGAGACTTAAATTTGGCGATGTGATCCTGATTGTCAATACGTTCCCACGAGGAATGCATGCAATGATTCAGATTGAGATTTACAAATCAGGCCTGACTGCATTTAAACTGGGCGACGTGAATCTGACACGTCAGAGCGTTCCTGTTGACAATACACGCATTGATGCAAGTTGACAGATTGCTGCCAGACTTCTGGTGAAATTGAAATCAGATTTTGTGAATCTGATCGAGAAGAGTGTTTGCATGCGACCTACACCCATTGATGTTGAGTGACAATCAACTGCAAGGATTGGTTAATTTTAAACAGAGCAGTGTGAGCCTGATTGATCTGAGAAATAGACCAGTGCAGATCGCCACGGATTGTGTGGAAGTTTGTCAGAAATTGGGATCAGCTCCTCTAAATGTTTCCTAAGGCTCTGAGCTGATTTAAACCGATTATTCATTATGTTTTGCTTTACTGCATATGATAATTCGGTCTGAACACAGCCCTGCTGACTGTGCTATTTTGTTTAAGAATTTTGTCAAAGTGAGCTGATATATTCCACTAAAACCACGATTCAGCAACACTTTCTCTCTCAGGTTTCACAAAAACAACCATAATGGAACTTTGTGACAAATGCAGGAATTCCAGCACCAAATTTATCAAGACTTGGGGAAACATGATTTACCCATCTATCATTCGTCACCACAGTCCTGCACTTTCTATGTCTCGACATTTCTGGGCACTGTGACCAGAGTATGTAAGAAGTTCCACAGCTGAAGTATACTTACACTGGTGTGTGGCAAAAATGGATATGAGAACGCTCAGTAGTTCAAGAATATGTATTAAAATAAACGCTTAATTGAAAGTTGCAGTTTCGTTTCTTTTCGTGACAGTGGGATCACATAGAATCGCGAGAGCACAGCTCATCGTACCTTCACCAAATTTCTGCAGCAGAACACAACTCCCCACTCGATCCTCACATTCTTCATGGTTAATCCAACTAACCTGTACATTTTTGAGCTGCGGGTGAAAAACAGTCCATCCAGCTGAAGCTTCGTAGACATGGTTGGAATGCGCAAACAATTGAAGATATGTGGGTGGAAATGCACTGATTTATCCAGGATATCTGCTATAGTTCAAATCAAGATAATTACACTCACATTGTATTGAGAATCCAGTGTCCCCGTTTTGTTTTGGACAGAAAGACACAAAAATGTTATTGTAGAGGAGACCGTTAACATATTAACGTCAGGATTCGGAAAATATTTACAAGGATGTTGCCGGGATCGGGAAGTTTTAACTATCTGGAGACGTTGGATTATTTTTTTAATATGCAAGACTGAAGGCTGATGCGTGACCTGACGCAGGAGTCTATGAAACCTTGAGCGTCACGAATAAAACGAAAACAAAAAAGGTATTTTTATTTTTTCCACTGATAGGGCTTCCAAAACGAGAGGACATAGGTATAAGGTGAGAGGGATCACAGTTTAAAGGGGCCTACGAGACATTTGTTTGTATGCAGATTGTGCTGCCTGTATGGAATGTGCTTCTCGTGAAGGGGTAGATTAGATTAGATTAGATTTCCTAATATATGGTAACAGACCTATCGGTCCAACAAGTCCACAGCGACCCTCCGAAGAGAAGCCAACCCCAACCCATGCCCCCACATTATATTACACCTCATACTATGGGCAAATTAGCATGACCAGTTCACCTGACCTGCACACCTTTAGATTGTGGGAGGAAACCCATGCGGACACGGGAAAATTGTGCAAACTCTGCACAGAAATTCACCCGAGGCAGGAATTGAACTTGGGTCCTTGGCACTGAGGCGGCCGTGCTAACCACTAAGCCTCTGTGCTGAAACAGGCTGTACAATTAAAACATTTAAAATTCATCTGCATCGGTACATGAATAGGGAGGACATCCGATTAATTTGGACGAGTTGAATTAGAGTCATAGAGTCATAGAGAACTACAGCATGGAAACAAGCCCTTCGGTTCAACCCGTCCATGCCGACCAGATATCCCAACCCAATCTATTCCCACCTGCCAGCATCTGGCTGATATTTCTCGAAAACCTTCCTATTCATGTACCCATCCAAACGCCTCTTAAATGTTGCAATTGTTCCAGCCTCTGCCACTTCTTCTGGCTGTTCATTCTATACACATACCACCCTCTATGTGAAAAAGTTGCCCCTTCGGACTTTTTTATATCTTTCCCCTCTTACCCCAAACCTATGCCCTCTAGTTTTCGATTTCCCGACCCCAGGGAAAAGACTTTGCCTATTTACCCGATCTACTCATGGCTAATTTTATCTTATTATTAACAATGTTAATAGTCTATTCTAGGTGGAATCCAATGAATTTAGTCGGTGACACATCATTTTGGATGCATGGCCTTCTACATGAAATGGGATTCAGGCTGAAGTTCTTGAGTTGCTGCGCTGACAATATTATCGAGACTATGACACAGCATATGTTGCGACATCAGTTGAAACATGTGCTGAAATACCACTTCACTCTTATAATAAAATAAGAGATGAAGAGATGAGCAGAAATATGCAGAGTAAGATTGGACTGATATTCATTTGATCTGCGAACAAGCAAATCTACTGTATAAGAAAGAATTTGATTTTTCCAAGAAAGAATTCAAGCATCTCCTTCAGACTCTCGATTGCATTTCCATGTGTGAATAGGTGTCTCGAAAATAGTACAGATTATCATTGAGCGCGCACTTAATTGAATCAATAGTATTCATATTTTGGCTGCCAGCATTGTCGGGTGGCTCATGCATTCCATCAGATGTAACTCAACTCCTGGCTTCCTGAAGACTGGCCACTCAATAAAATGGGGTAAGACTTGTCTAGATGAGTGCAAATTCAAGAACGCTCGAGAAGCTCAAACGAAACAGCAAGAAACACATGTTGTAGGGAGAAATATCAAAGAAGATTCTTCCATCCTGTGGTGCTTAACCACTTGAGAATTCTATTCCCAAATATGTGTGAGAGACCAAAGATTGCTCTGATGCAGTTTTCACGGGGTGCATCTTCATCGCAGATTAAAAAAAGCTTGATATTGCATTGGGTTCCCCGAGGAAATGCAAAATTTTACCTTCATTCGTTCTACAGCAACTAATGCTGCATGGATATAAGTGTTAGATACACCACACAAACTTACATATCCAATTCAATTGCTCAGGAATGTGGACCTGACGGGAGTCGCCGATGGAGCAGTCTTCCTGAAAAACAGACAGGAGAAGGGGAGGGAAATATATCTGCACTCGTGAGGCCTGTTTGGAGGAGGCAGAGATGGTAAATGATGACGTGAGGCATCCGGAGGTCAGTGGTGTGAAAAGTGTGGTCGATTGGGTTTTGTCCTTGTTTCTAAATGAGAGCAGTGTTTCTCGGGCAGGGGCGTGGTAAGTTTCGCAGATACACAGGCTGGCACACAATGTGAGAGGGGAAGGTCCTGTTGTTGATGAAGCAGGCCATCTGGGATGTTCTGTGGTGGAACTAGCTTGCCTGGTAACAGATGCAGTGAAACGAAAACAATTAGGAAGAAGGGATGACACTTTTTGAAGGAGACAGGGTGAGTACAAGTGCATTCCAGAAAGATGTGGGAATCAGTGGGTCTGTAGTAGAGGTCTGTGCTGAGTCGGTAACTGTGAATGGAGATGGAGAAATCTAGGAAGGATAGGGATGTGCCTGAGATGGTCCAGTTTCACCCGACGTGGTCACGTCTACATTGTGAAGACTGACTGCAATGTTCTGGATTTTTTCGGAGAACATCTCTTGGATACCCACACTAACCAACCCCACCGACCCGTGGCTGAATAAGTTAACACCCACTCTCAATTCTCCGAGGACATGCTTGTCCTGGGGCAGCATCATCGTCATACACTAAGAAGCTGACGCAAGAATGAAGAATGCCCCCTGCCTTGGGACGCACAAACCACACGGGATAAATGTGAATTTCAACAGTTTATCCACTTGGCGTTGTCCCACCTTATCTAACTCTGAAACTTCCAAATTTGCACCACCCTGTTGAACCGTCCTCCCTGTCCATCGTACTTCCCACATATCTGCTCCACTCTACTCTCTGACCCATCAGTTTATCCTCCACTTTGATCTACATATCGAATTCCAGCTACTTTATTTCATTCCCATCACCCTCACCTTTAAATATCAGTCCCCTTTACACAAATGCCTCATTAATGATGAAGCGCCTCGAACTGAAATTTCAAAATTCCTGAACTTCACATGCTACTTTACCGACTGTGCTTTTCCAGCACCACATTCTTTGATTCCATACGCAACACATCCACTGCTTTACCCGATCCCATCTGTTTGACCACATTCTCAAATGAATCAATATGGTGACACAACCCACCCTTCACAAAACCGTGTTTATTATCTCAAATCAAGTTACTCCTTTTTACGCGATTATCAGTCCTATCTCTTATAATCATTTCCAAAGCTTTACCCAAAACCGAAATAAGGCTCACTATAATTTGCAGGATTGATCATAATCCCCTTCTTGAACAGATGGACAACGTTTGCTATCCTCCCATCTTCTGACACTATTTCTGCAGACATTGACGACAGAAAGATCTAATCAAAGTTACTGCAATCTCCCCCCAGCTTTTCAGAAAATGTTATGATTAATACCATCCAATGCGGGGGACGTTTCTGTTTCCACACGTTGCAGAACCGCTAACACGCCCTCCTTATACACATCAATCCCATCGATTCTGTTAGCCTGTATCTGAATATTCTCATTGACAATATTATATTTTACTGTGCGAATACTAACGAAAACTATTCGTTTAGTGTTTTGCCTATCTCCTCGGTGCTGTGAAGCTAACTCACTTATTCGATTTAATCTCTCCCTCACCTGTGATGCATAGTCGAAGTGTGAGATCTCCGACTGTTGACCTGTCAATTTTTTATTAATTCGTTTCACAGGGCTTCTCACTACATATTCGAATATCATCTCAAATAGAGCGAACTGAGTATATTCGTTTGGGCAATCTCTAATGGCAAAAAACTCAAATGGGACATATTTATTCAAATCCTTCTGGCAATTCTGATAGTAGTCTCTCTGCATGGTCTTCAGGGCCTGATGTCACATTTCGAAAGTTCCCTGGGATTTAGGACGATACCGAGTTGGCTTAAATTGCTGTGTACCCATTATATCCATAATTTCCTCAAATAGCTGAGCAGTAAACTTAGACCCTTGGTCTGTTTGAATATATCTGGGTCGCGAACACCACATGAAGAAATTTACTCACTCCTCCCCAACACTATTTTGCCTCAATACTCCGGAATGGAATTGCCTCAGGACACAACCATTATGATTAGCAAGTACTGGTTCCCACTTTTGGTTGTCAAGAGGAGCATACGCAATCAATACAAGTTGCTGGCTGTATTCCTCCAATGACTTGCATGCCATTTGGTATGTATGACACGTATGAAGGAATTTAACCATATCGTGTATCGTTGTAGCCAGCAGACATGCTTTTGTACGTTAGCCTGAATCTTCTGTATATCGAGATGACCACCTGATAAAAGTTCATGTGCGACACATAACACTTCATCTCTGTGAGCAACTGGCAGCATAATCTGATACACTTCAGCCTGTTTCTTCTCTACACTAACTGACTGTGGTCTGTAACTTCGCCTTAGGATTCGATCTTTCAGATAATAACGCACAGAAATATTCTCTGCCTCCTTTTCAGAGAGAATATACACATATATATCTGTTCCTGTCTCGACTATCTGTTGCAAATCCTTTATCGTTTCAGGACTAAACATTTCTTTCTGAACTGAAAATCGACTCCTTCATCTTTGACATGAGAATTTGCTTCATGTTGCGACTTATTACAATGGGATCTTGTTACTTCACATGTCTGGAAAAATAAGAGTCTATTTTTCTTTACACCCCTCATTCCTCTGGTCTTCCTTCGATTTCTCCACATCAATGGATGTCAATGCCACCTTGCATCCCGCCAAATCGCTCCCAAGAACAAACTAATCCTAAAAATAACACTGAGTCATTCACTCCCATTGTGATTTCCGCACACTTGAGTTGACACTCCTACCTGATCTTATTTAGTGGAAACGCTACATTTCTGCCCATCTATTCCACAAATTACTACGGTCTCCACTAACTATTCAGAAAGAGTGCCAATACGTTATTCTCTTAATATTAGAGACTGATTGGATCTTTTATCTCTCAAAAGTATAACTTCCTTCCATGCTCTACCCGATCTTAGGAAGTAGCCCTTCGCATAAAAACGAATTGTTTGCAGAGCTTAAGTAAACTCATTGTACTTTGTACTAACTTTGTAACTAGCCCCTGCATACATT
Source organism: Hemiscyllium ocellatum (assembly GCF_020745735.1). Classification (NCBI taxonomy): domain Eukaryota; kingdom Metazoa; phylum Chordata; class Chondrichthyes; order Orectolobiformes; family Hemiscylliidae; genus Hemiscyllium; species Hemiscyllium ocellatum. The sequence goes on from NC_083441.1 coordinate 1,361,411, forward strand.
GTACAGTCTCCTGCAGATCCTCGAATTTTCTTGCGATTTCCTTTATTACTTTCAGTAATTCCACTGACTTAGCCTATTTTTTCCACATCTTGCCTCACAGCGCATCTATGTAACGACCAGCACTGTGACTGTACATGTCCCACTTTAACACAATCGAAACGCTGAGGTATATCACCTCTGTTCCACTCTGTCGTGCTTTTCTTTCTAACCTTTGGTAAACAATTACCAGTGTTTTCTGCTGTTTCTTTCGAAGTATAGGATCTCCAGTTCTCTCGATTTTTATGCCTCACAGGATGAAATTCCTGCCAGAAGCTAATCTTTGCCTTATTCACCAATGTATTTCTGCCACCTCTTCTGCTCTTCTCACTTCCTGAGCTTTCCTTATATCCACATGACATCTTAACATCTCCGGAAGTGATTGTGTAATCGCCTCCAACACAACAATGCCTTTTAGAGCCTCATCTAATTTAGTTTTAATTCCCGTAGCCATCAATCAAAATGACGATATTAAATTCTTTCAAACTCAACTAAAATCTGACTTGGTTCTTTCTTCATGTTTCTGAACCGCTGTCTATGCGCATCTGGTATCAATTTATGTGCAAACAAAATAGCCTGTTTGACTTCTTCATATTCCTTTAAGTCGTTACCAGGCAGCATTGTAAATACTGTTTACTCAAGCTATTTCATGACATTCTTTCGACCTCTTCATTCTTCTGCTCAAATTTGTCCTACTTTCCCAAGGCCAGCAGAACATCAGCCTACTTCATTATGTTCTGTGTTTATATAGTAACTTTTTGGGACTTGTGCACCTAAAGATGTAAATCAGTCAACTCCACAGGATTTTAGAGTCATAGAACCGTGGAGATCTATAGCACAGAAAGAGACCGTTTAGTCCAATTCGTCTATTCAGACCATATGTCAAAAAACAAAGAGAATGGCAGCACAGGAACAGGCCCTTCATCCCTCCAAGCCTGCGCTGCTCCAAATCCTCCATCGAAACCTGTTGCCTATTTTCTGAAGATCTACATTGTTCTGCTCCCAGCTCATTCACACATCTGTCTAGATAAATCTTAAATGACGCGATCATGCCCGCTTCTACCACCTCACGGACAAAGCATTGCGGGCACCCATAACCTTCTGCATCAAGAAAACTCCACGTATACCTCCTTGAAACTTGTCCCGCTACCTTGAACTCGTGATCCCAAACAGTTGGAGTCCCAATCCCGGAAATGCATTTTGCTATTCACCCTGTCTTTAACTCTCCTGAATTTTTAGATCTCAGTCAGGTCCCTCTTCAATTTCATTTTTTCCAATGAAAACAATAATCATCTTTTCAAACTTTCTATATAACTCGTACACTCGATATGTGACAACATCTATGCTCAACCTTTTGTGCACCTTCTCTAAAGTATCCACATCGTTTTGGTCGTGTGGCGAATGAAATCTTACGCACTATTCCAATTTTGCCCGAACAAACTCCGAGAGAATTAGAAGACGACCTGCCTACGCTTGCACTTAATACTACATCCGATGAAGGAAAGTATGCCTTATGTCTTCTTGACCACTCTGTCGACCCGTGTCAACTTCCAAAGTGCAAAGTAAACAACAAACAACAGTAGTCCCAACTCAGATCCCTGTGAAAAATCACTGTTCACAGTTCTCCATTTTGAGAACAGCAATTTCTCCATGTGACAGCAATTTCTTCAACAGCCTACTATGTGGAGCAGTATCAAAAACCTCACTGAAGACTGTGTTTATGACAACTACAGGCCTTCCATCATCGATGAACCTTTCACTCCCTCAAAGAATTCTATTAAGTTGGTAGACGTGAGCTTTCCCTGAACAAAAGCATGTTGCTGATCACTAATAAGGGCATTTTCTTACAAAAGTAAAGGTATCACATTCTTAACTATCTTCCCCAGCAACTTCGCTACCACTGACATCAGGCTCACCACAGATATCCGAGGACATTGGCAATTGACTTCCAACAGCCAGGAGCATCTTCCTGAATGGCGGGCATGACTTCAACTTAAGGAAAGCATTCGCTTTGAATCCCACTGACTCTAGGTGGGCTGTGATTCCTTGATTCCAAACTCAATGAAATGCTGCCTTGCTCCGAAAGGTAGTCAATTTCACCTTACCTCGTAGTTTCCCATCATTTTCTATGACGTCAAGTTGAATGATCAAAGCCAGTGATTAGGGTTGGAAAGCAAACTCTTGCTGTCCTGATGATGCTTGCATTCATCTAAATAACTTGATACATCCCCAATAGATTTGGAGACAGAATATTAGCGCAGTTGTTCATAAAGTATGTATTTGTTAAATAAGATCTAAAATTTTACCACTTTTACTTGCAGAAGGGTGATATTTAAACAGTTGGCAGTTAGGGACTTGTTTCTACTGTCTACACATAGACAATAAGCTACTGAGGTATATTCAGGGACAGGTCATACGTTGAAGGTTTACTGGCATGATTCAGACTCAATGGCGACTGATGACACAGCAGTTCGGCTTCACAGGAAACATTTCTAACAATCAGGCAACTCCTTAAGAGCAGGAATGTTCAACCGTCTGGGAAGAAGGGTGAGTTGGACGGGGACAAGCATTGACAGGTTGCTAGGGAGGTGACAGAAGGAAGGGACAAGGAAACATCTCACGGCAAAAGAGAACGCGAGATACGGAAAGAGAAAATAGTTGAGGAATAAGAGGAAAGACGGGAGCAGAGAGAGAAGTTTGTTAATGAGCAAGAAAGATTGAGATGCAGCGAGAGGAGAAACGGGATGGTAGGAGAGCAGCAAAAATGTGGACAGAATGAAAGGTGCAAGGAAATGAAAATGCCACAGGGAGTGATTCAGAGAAAGAAACAGGGTAAAATAGAGAAATATGATCAGAGATTGATCCATCCCTGGAGGACTGAGTGATCGATGAAATGAAGGATTCATCCAACATCATCAGAAGAGGTATGAATGATGGATGTGATGAGTGATTGATGCATTTCCTGCAGGACTGCGTGATTGATGTGATGAGGCATTAATCCATCACGACTGGAAGACTGAATGATCGATTTGATGGCGGTTTGATCCATTCACCTGGAGAACTGGGTAATCGATGCGGTTAACCTCAGATATTCACAGGCTTTGATCCAGTAACTGAAAAAAAAACAGTCTTGAGCCTTTGCAATGACATAGTAAGGCCAGCATAGAGGGACATTGAATTGCTTAAAATATAATCGGGACAGAGAAGGAAAGATTCTGAGACTTGGATTCATTATGTTCTCATTCACTCATTCGAAGTATGCATCCCATTGCAGATAGAACCGGACACAAAAAGAGAGACACATACTCACGTAGAGCCATTCCTGCAGCCACACACACACAGTTAAAAACGCGGACACTGGCACAGGCACAAAATTAGATGCACAGACACACATAGTCACATATATGCTTCCCGCCAAGTCAAAAATGTGCCCATGGGAGACAGAGCTGAAAATGCGTTGCTGGAAAAGCGCAGCAGGTACGGCAGCATCCAAAGAGCAGGACAATTGACGTCTCGGGCATGAGCCCTTCTTCAGGAATGATCTCCTGCTCTTTGAATGCTGCCTGACCTGCTGCACTTTTCCAGAAACACATTTTCAGCTCTGATCTCCAGCATCTGCAGTGCTAACTTTCCCATGGGAGACAGAGCTGGTCGCTGGTCACACACAGTTGTTTATCCCTAAGTATAAGATGCACATCATTTGATCTCTTTCAGTGATGTGGTCTAAAGCCATCCTTCAAAATATCTCCAGTTACAGAATCATAGAGTCATACTCACGGAGACAGACTGGTTTGCACTAACTGGTCCATGCCGACCAAAAAAAATCCATTAACGTTAAACCCATTTCTTTGTGCTTGTCCCATATCCTTCTAAACTTTTCCTATCTATGTGTTTTCCAAATGCCTTCTAGATGTTATTAATGTACCCGTCTCAACATGTTCGGTTGCAGTTCATTCCATTTGCATACCACTCCCTGTGTAAAAAAAAGTTGCCCAACAAGCTTCCTTTTATTCTTTCCCCTCAAAAACTGATGCTCTATATTGCTCGGTTCCCCAAATTTGGGAAAAATACTGAATTTTTTCAGTTTATTCATGCCTCTCATTATCATATCCACTTCTATAAGATCCCCTCTCAACCTCCTATGCTCAAAGCAAAAAAGCTCAAACCTCTTCTGATAACACACATTCTTGGATCCAACAACCTTGGAAATTTCTTGTGCACTGTTTTCAGTTCAATAATATCCTTCCTATAGCAAGGAGACCTAAACTGAACATGATCCGACAAACACCTCCTAAATAACATCCTGTACAACTGCAACACAACTTCCTAACTTCTATACTCAATGCCCTGACTGATAAACGCCAGTGTGCCAAAAGCCTTCTTCATAGTGACTCCACTTTCAGAGAACCGTGCATCTGAACTCCAAGGTACCTCTGCTCCATTGCACTTGTTAAGGTCCTGCCATTCATCATGAAACTTCTACATTGATTTAACTTTCCAAGTGCAAGACCTCATACCTTTCAATATTAAACACCATTTGCATTTCTCAGCCCATTTCCTCAGCTAATCAAGGTTCTGCTGCAATTACCAACCATCTCCCTACAGCACACGATACTTCCTGGCTCAGTATCATTTGCCAATTTTCTAATCACGACTTGTACATTCTCATTCACATCATTGATTTAGATAAAAAACATCAATGGGCTCAGTACTAACCCTGGAGTAACCCACTTAGTGACATGCCATCAGTCCGACAAGCATCCTTCCACTCTTCCCCTCTGCTTCCTACCATTAATCCATAATTTCTAGTCACTTCATCAAAGAAAGCTAAATATTCCTCTAACACGCTGAACTCATCAATCAGTGGCCTCCATTTGCACCAGCAGCGACAGGGCGCACAGCGGGAAGGACAGTAAGGGAAGTTTCCTTCTTAAAGACTTCCTGAATAGGTGGAGTGAAGGCTCAACAGAGTGGACCCAGACACTGGGCTTACTGAGCTCATGAACTGATATATTCGGGTCGTGGTCAAACCTGAGATGTCACACGTATCCTCCACCTCTGAGGAAAAGCCTGTATGTGATGCCTTTGTAAAGTCAGAATTTGTGTTTCTATTATTCAATCTTTCTTGGCAATTTAGAACAGAGGGGATGGAATATAGGTCAGTTGCATGCTTCTCTTGCAGGATGTGGGATGTAAGGGTTACCACTGGTTTCCCTCCAACTGTCAGAAGGGCACTTAAAGCCAGCTTTTCATAGACCACTTTAGGGAAGTGGAGCTAGAGATGGATGAACTTTGGATCATTCTGGAGGCTGAGGGTTTAATAGCGAGGAATTATGGGGAGATCGGTACATCTAAGGTACAGGATAAATGTAGCTGAATGACCATCAGTACAGGGAAAAGCAACAGGCAGGCAGTGAAGGGACAGCCCATGGCTGTTTCCCTCAATAATAAGTCTATCGTTCTGGATACTGTTCGGGGTGAGGTTTTCGACCTATCAAGGAAAAGGCCAAGTTTGTGGCACTGAGTCTGGCTCTGTGGTTCAGAAAGGAAGCAGGAAGAATAGGAGAGCGTAAGTGATAGGAGATTCAATGGTGAGAGAAATAGACAGGAGATTCTGTGTTTGCAAGCAAGACTCCAATCTGTCATGTTGCCTCCCGGGTGCTATGGAAAATAAAGAGCATGAAAGCATGGGAAGGGTGAAAGCATGAAGACCACTTGCAATCTGTGGTCTGTGGAAGGCAAGATGAGATAAGAATAGAGGAATGCTCTTACAACAATTCGCAGATTAAGGTTAAGGCTGAAAGGTCACAATGGCAAGATGAGACAACAGTAAGAAGTGCTAGCTTTCCCGTTAAGTGTTATTATGACAGGATTTTGACCATAAATATTTGGGACATGGCATTAAATTATCTAATTAATAGTTATTAGAGGCAGCTTGAGACAGGAGACTATTGTAAGAGATGGAATAGCTAAATATCTATCATGACAGGTTATTCTGGAATGGAATATCACTGTAGCAGGGCTGATAATAAATATCTAATTGTGACATTAGAATAACATTAAGTAGAATATACAACTAAAGAGATGATGGGAACTAACATCACTGGTTTATTGTGTAACTAGAGTGAGGTATTTTGATTCATATAGTTGGACATGTTGATAAGCTAACAGAAACATGATTTAAAAAAGGTATAAACATCCACGGACCCTGAGGTTTAGGGGCATTCGAGAATCTGCTTTCTCAGTGTCACGTTTTTATTTGATTGCAAATAAAAGACCTACTTCTTGAAGAACTCTCTGCGTCTCCTGCTAATTCTACATTTTCTCTACGACAGTGCCAGGGTCAGCGATGCTTTGGATTGATTCTACAAGATTCAAAATGGGGAGGAAGAGCAACAAGAAGTCGTGGTACACATCGGTACCAGTGATAAAGGTAGGGAAAGGGAAGATGACCTGAAAATAGAATACAGGGAGTTCAGTTGGAAGGTAGCAGGCAGGACGAGCAGAGTAGTAATCTCAGGATTGCTACTGATGCTATGTACTCGTGAGGCCAGGAAGAGATAGCGGGTGCAGCTGAACCCGTGACTGCAGTGTTGGTGTAGAAGGAAGGGCTTCAGATATGTGTATCATTGGGATACCTTCTATTGAAGTGGCATCTGTAGAAGAAGGGCGGGTTGCACCTGAACTGGAGGGCCACCAGTATCCTGGGCGGAATGTTTGCTAAAGCTCTTTGGGAAGATTTAAAATAAATTGTTAAGGGGCTGGGAACCAGAACTATGGATCAGATAATGGATTTGGTCATGACCAGCTAGATGCCGTGTGCAGTGACTCTGAAGAGGGATAGGCACTTGATAGGGCAAATGTGCAGTAAGTGTGATGGGTTGAAGTATGTCTATTTTGATTCAAGAACTATCAGGATTAAAGGCAACGAACTCAAGGCATGGATCAGTACTTGGAACTACGCTGTTGTGGCCATTTAGAGACTTGGATATCACAAAGGCAGGAATGGTTGTTGGATGATCCAGGATTCAGATGTTTGACAAGGAGTGGCGAGGTGGGAATTTTGGCGGCAGTGGAAGGGTTGGGTGGAGGTAAAAGAGGTGTAGGAATGGCATTGAAATCAGGGGTAGTACCACAGCAGCGTAATGGGAGGCATCGATGAGGTTTTGTCTTCAGAGTCAGTCTGTGTGGAAGTCAGAAACAGGAAAGGGACAGTAACTTTATTGGGAGTTTTCTACAGGCCCTGCAATAGCAACAGAGATGCAAAGTGGAAGATTGGCAGGCAGATTTTCAAGAAGTGCAGAAGTAAGACGGTTGTCATGGGGGATTTTAAATTCCCTAACATAGATTGGAAACGCCTTAATTCAAATAGTTTGGAATTAACATGTTTTGTTTTGTCAGGAAGGGTTCCTTATGGTTGGGGGGTAGGGGGTGTTCCTTAATCAATGCTTTGCTTCAGTGTGCACAACTGAGAGGGTCCTTGACGTTTGTGAGGACAGAGTGTAGCAGGCTGATGTGCTTGAAAATCTTGATGTTAGGAAGGAGGATGGTCTGAAATTTTTGATAATCCTAAGGATGGGTAAATCCCCTAGGCTGGACAAGATATAACCGAGAGTACTACAGAATGCATGGGAAGAGATTGCTGCATCTTTGGCGATGATCATTGGGTCATCACTGTTTATGGGGGTGGTGCTTAAAAGCACGAGCAACACTAGGGTCAGACCTACTTTCTTGAATAGCTTTTTGGGATCTGACCTAGTCTATCATAGCATATAGACCAGGATTGAACGAGTGCAATGAGCTATAAACAGTTGACCTTAGGAAAAGATAACTGGGATGACAGATAGCATTGTAAATTGCAAAATATTTTGGAGTCACAATGACCTTGAGAAAATAAGCAATCACAGCTCCACAAAGTAACAGACAGCACCCGCTCAGTATGATGCAGCTAGTAAATGTCTGTAGAGGTTAATAACAGTGAGGGGGAAGTTAGGATGTACCGAATAGAATGTTGCATAGACTCATTGTATCATGGAATGTGTAAATGTCCAGTACTTCATGGGAAGGGTGGCGACCTGGAGTCTGTCACCATTATCTTCTTCAACGCTGCATGGGTAAGGATCTCAGAATAAAGAGGACTTATGCTGCTGCGCACAGGTCTCAAGATTCTGCTTTAAAATCTCTATCTGAGAGGGTCAAATAGCACTGGAGCATGAGGAAGTGGAAATACAGTCCAAAATGTCTGTTCAAATACTGTTCAAATGCGAATACTGCATAAACTAGCATGGTACATATGGAAATGGTATTACTGTACCAAATTGCAGGGACGTATCAACAATGGAATATTGCCTAAAGCAATATGGTCCCGTGCAAGTGGGAATACGATCTCAAATAGCAGGTAACAGACGCAAGTGGAAATATTAGGTAAATGAAAGGAATGTAATGACCTGGGCGAATTGTCTAAAATAACTGGGACATATCGAAGATCATATTGCACATTATGTGAATGTGTGGAATGGGGTTACCTATATTCAATAAAAGGAAAATATGGATGTCAGAATACCATATGAAATGAAAAGAACGTGAGGTGTTTGGAATACTCCCAAAAACAACAGGAAGAATGCATTACGAATATGTGGGAATACATCCTAAAATATTAGGCACACATGAAAGTGGGAATACCTTGGAATAATAGAAAGGAAAACGTGAAAGTTTCAACACCTCCACAGTAACAGAGACATGCGGAAATTACAATTCTCGGCATAATAATGCATGGAAGTGGGAATACTGTGAAAAATAATAGACGTGTGAATACTGTCTAACACAGGAATACAGGACAGATTGATTTTTGGAGTATAGTCTAAAATAAAGGCAACCTCAAGTAATGGGAGTACTCTTAAATTTCAAGGAAGAGTTTAAGTTGGGAATATTGTCTAAAATAACAGGTAACATGTGGAAGTGGGAATACTGTCCAATGTTCAGAGAACAATTGGAAGTGGGAATACTATCTCAAATAACATGACCATGTGGACTTATATGTGGACATTTAGCAGTGCGCATGTGTCTACCATCTCCAGCAATACAATATCCAAAGTGTAGGACAACTGATATTTGGACTCAGATTTGTGCAGCCCGTGTATTGTATACAATAATATAACGTTTACAACATCTACAATGTGAAGAGAGTGACACTTGGACAAGAGATAAGTAGACACTGCACAGTGAGCAGCCTATGTACCGTCTTTAGTCATGTGCTGTCTACAGTACGAGGAACTGATATTTGGACATTCAGCTATAGTAACCCTGTGCATTGGACATCTGATCAAACAATCAGATCCTGGATATTTTCCAGTCTTTAGTGTTGAATAATGAAGCTTTTTAAAATAAATCTGACGCACTGAGTAATGCCACATGGCCATTGAGGACAGCGTTAGAGCCAAATAATCAACAGGTCAATCTTCTGTCCAAAATGATGAAGGATTGTTTCATCTCACATTCCTGAAGTTGCATTATTTCTCTCAGTTGTGTCCACTTCCAGACTTTTATTTTGTTGTTGTATCCCTGAGGATAGATTAGTCGCCAGCTGATTCTCTCCAACATGGTTATTCTCAAAGGCATAACAATAACAAGTTACCGACTGAGGGCTCTTAACATGCAATGGCAGTGACCCTATCCTTAAGTGAAGAGGTCTAGGTTCGTGGACCCCATTGTCTATACAGATCTAGAAAGATTAATACCAACTTTATAATGACAGCAATGTTTTCTTCAAGATGACGATTGGCTTGCTGCTTTTTGAGGCCATGATTGGCATAAGTGAAAGCAGCAACTGTGTATTTTTAAACTCACGACAATTCTGCAGAGAATGATTCATTTGGATCTATCAAACAGACTGGGAGATTATGTCTGCATCATCGCCTCTGATTTCCCAATGCGTCAGCTGTGACTTACATTTTCAATTGCCAATCTAATTCAAACACTGTATGTCACAACTGAGTCAAATTCCAGCTCCCCTTTTTTGGCAGGTTACAGATAACCAACCTGGAAAGCAATTTTCCTGGTTTTTCAATTCAGCCTTTTCCCATTTTCCTTTGGTGCATCTCTACCAGGTACTAAACCTCCTTAAACGCAATTATTTCTTGGAATACGACCTCAAGATGCCCACCTGCAGTGCTCTGTAACCAATAACTATCCGTCGACTAGACTAGCCCTATTATAGTTGCTAACATTGGGAATTGATCACATGAAAACTGGCTGCCTCGTCTCCACTGTTAATCCAGTGACAACACTGGTTCGTCATTACATGTCTGTCCAACACTGAGACATCCTGGGATTCTGTCAAGTGCTGTTGATGACTTTGTTTAGTTCTGCACTTTTCCTGCGGTGTCCCATTCCCAGCAGCTCTCCCTGCTTTTCTTCTTCCACACCGTCTTTTGTCTCACCATATTAGCTGGAAAATGTAATGAGAGTAATTAGATGTGGGGTTGGAACATATGAGCTAAAGAACCTTGCTCAGTACTGTCGATCTCATTGCAACCGTGAGTGTTTCACGAAGGGGTTCATTTCATTTTATTTCTTCTGATGCAACAAAAGCAGAACATTTGAAAAAAAACCAATAGTTTCAGCATATTGTTGTTTGTGTGAGAATATTCCTGATAAGATATTATGCAAATCTCCCCTTCCGCATACTTATCTAACCAGCATCCCAAATCATACTCTGCCCCTGACGCACACATACAAGCAGGGATATGCCAGAGTAAACGTAATCATTGGCTGGAATTTCTTGTTCCTCTTTACAACGGTATTAAGAAGTACAAAATCAACAACGTTATGGGAACCGTCAAAATACATCGAATATTCATGGTCTTTCGTTCACTTTCGTTGATTCAATTTATTTGAAATTTCGTCAATTTCTAGAATTGGGTATGCTATTTTATTGCAACATTTGCCTGGATGGGTGCATGTCCAAGAACACTTAAAACATTGACACTAATCAGAACATAAGATTCGCTTGATTGGCTCCACTGACACTCCACAGCAGCAGTGTGAACCATCTCCAAGATACACTGCAGAAATTCACGAATGATCCTTCCAAACCAACAACCAATTGCATAGCAAAAGACAAGGGAAATGGATAAATAGGAACGCCATCATTTGGAAGATTGCTTCCAAATCACTCACCATTATAAGTAGGAAATTTCCCTCGTTTCCTGCAGTGCTGTTGAATGAAAATCCAACTTAACCCACAGTAGGTGGGATTAAGCTCACGACCATGATCTCAATGGTCAAATTAAATGTTAATGAGCGAGTAATTCCAGTCTCCCATGAATGAATTTTTTAAAAATTAAAAGCATCAGTCCATACCCTTTTTCTACATGTAGGAATAAAGTTAAGCCCGTTGTTAAAAGAAAACAATGGATGACCGTTCTAGCCACAGAAATGTGAAAGAAACTCATTTTTATATATAAAACAACGAGGCAGAAGAGATGACAGACCCAGAATCCAAAGAAATGGAGCACGAGTAGGCAATTTCTCACTGCGAGCTAGCTCCACAATTTAATAAGATCACGACTGAACAGACACTCCTCACTTTCACATTCCTATGTTGTCCCGCTCATCCTTGATTCCCGTGTTCATAAGAATCTCAAAATCTCAGACTTAAATACAGACAAGTAATCTTTCCCCACAACGCATTGGAGCACGGACGTAAAAGCGAAAAACCATGGCATTTTGGTGTGGTATGCTAACAAGTCAGCAAAATAATTCCATTAGTCAATGCTTTATAAACCAGACGTGGCATGGAAATATCATGTGTAACAGAAGGTTAGGCCATTTTGTTCATTTAAAGAGATAGGAATTTTTTTTAAAAAGCAAAGCAAAGTGAAATTTTTAACAAAGTATTAATATTCACCTGCAGAGTGGAAGTTAATACAATTTGTTACAGGAAACCATTTGAAGTATATTGAGAAGAATCAAGTCTCAACCATTGGTGATGTAAACAGTTTCAAGCCTCAGATAAAATAACAAAGTACTGCTGTGAGGCTGAAAGGAAAGCTCAGGAAACTCGCTGTGAAAAGACCACTGAAGAAAGGAAAAAGCAATAAACAATGGTCACGATCAAGGAGAACATAATGCAAATGAGGATTGAAGTTGCAATGTATTTGAGAACGTAAGGGACTGAGGGAAGCAGAGAAGATGTTCGTGAAATGAAAACAGATTAGTATTCGCTTGCTTGAAGACACGGCAGTCAAAGAATTCAACAGCATTCTGCAGTGCCAAAGGTTTACCGTGATGTCATGGGATGAATTCTGAACTGAAAGTATTGTGCAGTCGTTGAAGTGCATTTCCCACGGCAGATCAATTCTATACTTTTATTTAAACAATGTAATAATGAGATTAAAAGGATATTTTATCCCGTTCTTCAACTCCTTTCGGAATTTAGTCTGTGTTAGTGCATAAATGCAGGTATTGGTACACGAGCTCAAAAGACGGAGCATGAATCCTAATTGCTGAGCAACATATACTGGATCACTAATGGTTTTGTCTGAATACTTATAATTGATGACTTGCCAGTTCAGCTAATGTGTAACATACGTCATTCACAAAAGTTTAAAATTAGCAGACAAGGCGAAAAGCAAAATAATAGATTTCTTTCAATTCTCCATCTCTGGATCGAAATTACCCTTTCCGCTTCCATGACATCGGAATCCCCTTCGGAGTTGATTGGCTCTTATAATATTCTTGACAGTCAGACCATTGAACACCAAAATCAAGAAAATGGGAAGTAATGGTGTTAGCATACTGTCGATCCACTCATATGCTGCCCAGAAAGACGATATAGAATAGTCTGGTCTATCAACACAAAACCATGGGACATTGTCGATGATAATTGCTGGAACATACAGAAAGTACCAGACAGTCGACCTCAAACAGCTGATGACCGCCACTATTGCTATGACCGCTGTTGCAGTTTTCTCAGTACAATAACTTGGTTTTATCTTCTGGCAACAAATGGCCACAAATCGATCAAACGTGAAAGCTACTGTGTACCAAACAGAGCAGTCGAGAGCTGCAAGCAACAAGACAACTCTCACAGCACACACAGGCGTGATGAATAGGAAAGTCTGCGGGAAATAAATGTTAAGAATTCGATTCAGTATGATGTTAATAATGACTTGTAGTAAATCTGCTGCTGACATCGCCATCAGCTAACGGGTAATGCATTTGGACAGGCCAGTTTCCTCGATTAAGGATCACAGTCGCCACTAAATTAACTGAAAGAAAGGCAAGAAAATGGGCAAATCTTAGCTGCGAACTCTAAGTGAATGTATCGTTAGCATTATCAACTTCAGGATTGCAATTGTAGACCATTTGTTCAATAATATTCTAGAACATTGGCTATTGGAAAACGATTGTCCAGTCAATGAAACAAGTCAAACCGAATCAAAATAAACCACAACCGAAATCTAAACAATCAGAGGAGGTGATCAATCAACAAAAAATAAATGTAATGATTTGAATGGCACAACAAACATAATTCCTTGAATGTTTCAACAACTAAGTTTGATATTTTAAATTTCACATTGTCAATCTGTGAAGGATAACAATTTATAATGTGTGGGTTAAATTACAAAGACATATTTCTATCCAACAATGGCATATAAATGTTTACATTTTCTGAAAACATTTAAAACTCTTACTCCTTCAATTTGCCATAGCTGGGATTCATGAATCTCTCAATGCATGTTGTTACTATTTTCTCTGTTGCTTCCAATGCTGGGATATCGTTGAATGTAAAAGTGATTATCTCACTTCATGAAACACAAAAACTCCAATAAACAAGAAAGGAGGAGCCAAATATTGTAAATAAAAGTTCGATAAAACTGTGAAGTCTAGTATGAATCATATATTTTATGGTCGCATCAATAAAATTTACAAATTGTTTATATTTATTGAAGTGATAGGTCATTAAAAATAGAAGCAGCAGCAGGCCTTCTGTCCATCAATGTGACTGATCCAATAGCTCACATTCCAACTTTACTGCCCTTTCATCATAACCCTCGTTTGCCTTCTGATTTAAAATCTGTGCCTTAAGTATATTCAACGTCCCAACTTTTATGGTCCTCTGAGAGAAGAAATTGGCCCTTACCTCTGACTGAACTGTGAGAGCCCTGATTCTGAGATCATGTCTTCTGTCGTAGCCTCACCCACAAGGAGAAACACATTGAATTCAGTTCAAATTCCCTCAGAATCTTGAGAGTTTCTTTAAGATCTGATCTCACTCTTCTCAATCCCAAACAAATACAGGACCAATCTACTCAGCATTTCCTCATGATACAGCTCCTTCATACCTGCTATCAGTCGAATGAACACTGTCTGAGATGATAATCAACTTTCCTCACATAACAGATCCAGAACTGCTCACAATATTCCAAGGAAGTCTGGCAAATGTCTTGCATATTTTAACCAAGTTTCCTTGTTTTGAAAAAAATGCATGACATGTAAAGAAACATAATTTACGTTCAAAATAAGGACACTTCAGAATTGTAATCAATTGAGCCGTTGGTTCAATCACTGTCAGCAACGTAAGACATGTACATTCTATACATATAATGGATATCAGTACACGACAAGAGCGCCAAAATCAATTACACATTGAGATAAATTATTAGATTTAAAACCTTACCAGTAACGCCAATAACTGCCAGAATTGGATAGTAAATACGTTCAATCTGAAATATGTATGGGTACATCATCTTCTTCAACAGAAAAGCTTTGCTGTGGAAGTAGTGATGCAGACTGCTCAAAGTCAATATGAACCTAAACTCCTGGTATTTATACTAAAGAGGAAGCTCTATTTAAGCAAATAATATTGCTGCACAAAGAAAAGGTCCTTGAACAAGCCACCAGGGCATTCTCCTATTGCAAAATTGTTCACTCAAATCCATTTGAATGAACGATTGCAAAATTAGACAGAAATTTGAAATGCCTTCAGAAGAAAGACGGAAAATCGAAATGAGGTTGTAAATTTATTCAAATTTGGCGTGACACGGTGGCTCAATCGTTAGCACTGCTGCCTTACAATTCCATGGCTTCGGGTTTGATTCCAGCATTGGGCGACTGCCTGTGTGGAGAATGTACACTCACCATGTCTCTGCGTGGGTTCCTTCCAGGCGCTCAAGTTTACTCCCACAATCCAAAGTTGTGCAGACTCCTCGAATTTGCCATGCTAAATTGTCTAAAGTGTTCAGGGGTGTATATTTTAGGTACATTTGTCAGGAACAAATGTGGAACAGTAGGGTAGGGGAATGGATCTGGTTGGGCTGCTCTTTGGAGAATATTACCATGAGCCCAGTACTCTGCATTCCTGTTTTTATTTCTTCTGAAGTGTGTTACCTCACACTTTTTCATATTAAACTCTATTTGCCACTTCTCAGCCCATCTCTGCATCTCATGTATGCCCCTTTGTAACCCATAACATCCTTTAGCATTATCCACAACTCTGCCTACTTTTGTGTTTGCAAATTTATGAACCCATTCTTCCATACCCGCATTCAGATCATTTAAAGAAATGAAAAACAGCAGTTGCTCCAAACAGATCCTTGTGGCTTTCCACTGGTAACTGAGCTCCAGATTGAACATTTCACATCAACCACAATAATTTGTCTTCTTTCAACTAGCGAATTTCTGATCCAAATAGCTATATTGCCTTCTATCCATAAACTTATTGTGTGGAATAGTGTAAGGTGTTGCATCTTTCCAAATATCTTAGTCAAGTCCATATGCAAAACATTAACTCGATTAGCTTCATGCAGTTGTTTTTTTCATAATGTCAACAAGGTTAGTGAGACACAACATACTCTTCACAAAACCGTATTGACTATCCCTATTCAAATTGTTCATTTCCAGATGTTGATAAATCTTATAAACATTTCCAACATCTGACATACAAACAAAGTCAGGCTCTCCCGCCTTTAATTACCAGGGTTGAACTGTCTCCCCTCCTTAAACAAGGGAGAAACATGTGCTATCCTCCAGCCTTCCTCACTAGTCCTGTTGATACTGATAACATAAAGATCAAATGCAAAGGCCTTGCAGTCTCCTCCCGGACTTCCCACAGAAGTCGAAAATATATCCCATCCAGCATAGTGGTTTATCTACCTTCAGATCTTTCAAAATTGCTAAAACCTCCTCTTTGACAATCTCAATTCCACCTAATCTTGTAGCCTGTATCTCAGCATTCTCACTGACATTGCCATTTTCCAGTATGAATACTGACAAAACATATCCATTAAGTGCTTACCCTGTGCTAAGATTCCATCCCCAACTTTTCACTACTACCTTTGATTGGCGCGAATTTTACTCTCGTCATTCTTTTATTTCATAAAAATCTACAGAAGACTTTAGGGTTTTCCTTGTTCATGTCCGCAATAAACTTCTCATGTCCTCTCCTGGCTCTTCTCAACCCACTCATTAGATAATTTCTGGATAATTTCCAGATCCCTAACTGAGAATTCACGCCTGACCTCCACATAAGCCTTCTTCATTTCTTGACAACGGCTTCAACGTCTTTCGTAAACCATGGCTCCCTCTCACGACAACTTCCTCCTTGCCTGGTAGCTATATAGCTATGAAGAACTCACGCTCGCTGTTCCTTGAATTAGCTCCTACATTTCAAAAGTGTCCAAGCCCTGCAGTTTCCTTCCCTATTCATCCTCAATCTTGCCTAATTGTATCATAATTGCCATGCCCCATTTTTCATTCTTACACTGCATTTATAACTATCCCTCCCCATTGCTTTTTTTTTAAACATAACCAAATTATGGTCACTATCGCCAAAATGCTCATCTACATCCAAATCTAACACCTGAGTGTGTTGAATAACCAGTACAGCTGGGTTGATTCCCAGTGCCAAATCCAATATGGCAAGGTCCCTTGTTGGCCTGTCTTCATACTGAGTCAGAAAACCTTCCTGCGCACATTGAACAAAAACAGACCCGTCTGCTTGAATTATATTATTCCCAGTCAATATTAGGGAAGTCAAAGTCCCAGAACAACTACTCTGTTACTCTCGTTCTCCTGGATCAATTCAGAGGCCTATAGAAAACACTCATCAGGGTGACCTCTCCTTTCGTGTTTCTAACACCAGTCCAATCTGCGTTAGTGGACCAGTCCTCAAATATTATCTCAGGTGCTATAATACTACCTGTGATTCACAATGCCACACCCACGTCTCTTTTGCCATCTTTTCTGTTCTTGGTGAAAAATCTTAATCTAAATCACGGAATCTGCAATGACCATTGCTGACTCTCCTCGAGCCATGTCTCTGGAATGGCCAAAACATTGAAGTCCCAGGTACCAAACCATGCTGCAAGTCCACCTACCTTGTTCCGGATACGATAAGAACGTATAGTATCTATTCATAAAGCTCATCTCTACCTTACTTGTTGCACTCCTTGAATTAACGTAAACTCACCTGAGACTTCAGGGGTGGAACGGTGACTCAGCATTTTGCACTGATGTTCACAGTGCCAGAGACACACATGGAGGGATATGTTCGGGGTCTACGTGGGAGGGTAGGTGCAGACAGAGTGTGTTGTTTTCTTCATTAATGCATTAGCATACAGTTTGTTGTACAGTGGCAAGTGTATGTGGTTTAAAACATAATATCTTTGGTCAGTGCACCTGACCACTCACGACATACATTGTTTTATCCAGAAATCACTTTATCAGAGTGCAGTTTGTAGCAAAGTTTTTGGTACATGTTCGATATAAACCCTTCGATCACAGTGCAGGCTGTCGAAAATTACCCAGTTTTGGTCATTCTATAAAGCACGCATTTGAGGCAGCTGTAGTAGACTACTCAGTTTTGATATATCTTAAATAAACAATCCTTGATCGAAGTGCACTCTCCACCCCATTCTCCAAGTGTACTGTTTTGGATATGTTACCCTAAATCAGAGTGCAGTCTGTCATTCACATGTCAGTATAATTCATTCTGCATGCATCTGTTTATCTGAGTGTAGTGTGTACTACATACCCCAGTATATGTTTAAGAGAAAACAGAAATTCTGGAAAAGCTTAGCAGGTCTTGCAGCATCTGTAGGATAAAAACAGTTTACAGTTCGTGTCCAGTGACCTTCTTTCAGGACTGGACCCAAAACGTTAAATCTGTTTCCATTGCACAGGTGGTTCTGATTTCAGCATCTGCAGATCTTTGATTGTTTTCTATAACTTCGTCAAACACAGTGCGACCTGCCCAAGTCTATGCTGTCATTCATATGAACCCTGCAAATACCGTGCAAAGTATAACTTACTTGCTCTATGTTTTGTTTCCAGATAAGCTCTTCGACCTTCTTTCATGGTGTAACTCACTTCCCAGTCTGTGTTTTGTTTACGTGAAAACCCCTTGATTCGAGTGGATTCTGTATTACTCTGCCCAGCCTGTGTTGATCTACATGTCAACCTCTCGATCAGAGTACTGAGTATAACTCTCACCTCAACCTAGTTCGTTATATACTTAAAGCCGTTGATCAGAGTGCATCATATATCTCACTCCCCAGTCTGTGTTGTTGCACATATAAAGCACTAGAACAGATACGGTGTGGAACTGTCTCTCCAGCCACAGCAGACTGTAGCAGACTTCCCAGCAGAAGTGGTTTTAGATGCAAATTCCTTGATCATTACCAAGTCGAGCTTTGCCACTCTGTTGTTTACAACATCAATCCGTCAATTAAAGTATTGCTCCCCCTTTTTGGTTGCTTTAAGGATAAATTCCTCAATCGAAGTGAAATAAACAGAACTTTTTCTCACTGTTTAATCCCTCGATCAAATTACAATCTGTATCGCACACTTAGTATATGTTTGAAAAACTGCAGTTGCTGGAAGGTCTGGCAGCGTCTGCGAAGTGGAAGTAGAGTCGATATTTCAGATCCAAGAGTCGCCGACAGAACTGGAACCAAAACGTTAAGTCTGTCTTCTTTGCGCAGGTGATGCCAGGCCTGTTGAGCTTTTCCAGCAATTCTTATTTTTGTTTCTCTTTTCCAGAATCTACATTTCTTTAGCTTTTATATAAAACGACATCCATCAGTGTACAGTATATTGTTCTCGCTCGCCTGTTTTGTCTTTATGTACAAATCCTCCGAATACAGTGCTGTTTGCAACTCATTTGCTGGAATATTTTGTTTTCGATCGCAGTGCAGTGTGTAACTCACTCTCCGGTCTCTGTTATTTTACATGTAAACACCTCGAACAGCGTTCAATGTGCAACTCACCCCTCAGTCCGTTGTTTTACAAAAAAACCCCTCGATTAGAGTGCAGTCTGTAATTCTCTTTCCAGTTTGTGATGTTTTGTATATAAACCCGTCAATCAGGGATCTGTTTGTGAGCCTGTTCTCTCACTGTTCTGACACAGACAGAGCGACTGAAGACACTGATGGAGGCTGACAAGGAGCGTTTGGTTCCACGTCAACATTGACGGTGTTAAACTGTTTGAGAGCAGCATACCCCTCGAGGACAGTGAGATGGAGAGCAGCGATGTGATCAATATCCAGTTATGCTCCTCCTGAACAATGTTAAGAAAGAGTGCTCTGCCAGTAGAGGTGGGGACGGGGGCGAACATTGTACATATTGACATCTAACCCTCATAATGTCCCAGTTCTGATGGTTCCTGCAGTCAAATAGCAACCATGCTTTGGCTACCCATGTTGGGTTCAGTCAGAATTATTCTGCTTATAATTAATTCCACAGAACTTTGATCAACACAACGTATTGTTCATTCATAGAGAGAAATGTTGTCTTGGTTTGTACCTGCTAGAAAATGAATCCTTCCTCTACTTTTTTAAACTCAAGGTAAAGCTCCAGCTTCAGTGTCCACTCCCAATACAGTTACAGCACAAGTTCACAGACAGGGTAAATCTCCCGCTCAACAGTGCGAGACTCGCCGGCTTAAAATCCATTGGGTTGGTCAATATGAGGAAACCTTCTCATGCTGTAGTCCGTGTGCTAGGTCGACCTCCAATGCCATTAGAAGGACAATAACTTTCCAGGTCAGGATGGTGTGTGGCTGGAGGGGCACTTGCTGGAGTTGTATTTCCATGTATGTCCTATCAGGCGTTATTCTAGGTGGAAGCGAGCCCGAGTTTGTAGCATTCTGATTTACAATCAGTGATCGGATTTCATTTTTTGTTGGCTTCATTTGTCCCGAGATCCCTGGTTCTAGAAACTGGATTTACGGAATGTAAATTGTAGAAGGCAGGAGGCATGTGATTCGGGGCCAAATAATTTGAGCATTTATTTCGAATTCCTACAATAACTATCACAATAAATCCAGTAAAAACACTAAACAGAGAAGTTAGCATGTCCAGTTATACAGAGGACAGAAATTAAATTTTCTGTTTTTCAGCGGCTGCAGCAACTCGAAGTGTGGGAGCGGTGAGTCACTGATTTGAGCTTTTATATTTGAAGTCAGAGAGCAGAGGTTTCTGGGAAAGGAGGGACTTGTTATTTTTACTTCCGTCCAGCTATATAAGTCAGTGATTTCTCAACCCGAGACCCTCCCACACAACCACCACCTCCAACCTGAAAGACCAGAGCCATATCAGGTAAGCATTCCTTCTTTTGTACTTTGCGATAAGGGGGCTAGCAGGGATGGCAGTGCAGGGAGAGCAATGCTCCTCCTGCATGATGTCTGAGGTGAGGGACACCATTAGTGTCTCATCCAAATACATCTGCAGGAAGTGCACCCAACTCTCGCTCCTCCAAGACTGTGTTAGTAAACTGGAGCGGAGCTGGATGAACTTCGGACCATTCGGGAGGCAGAGGCTGTGATAGATAGGAGTTACAGAGAAGTAGTTATTCCTAGGCACGAAGAAGGCTGGGTGACTGTTCGAAGGGTTAGAAAACAGTCAGTGGAGGGATCCCTTGTGGTCGTTCCCCTGAAAAACACGTGTACCGTTTTGGATACACTAGAGCGCGATGACTTACCAGTGCCAAGTATTGGGGCAAACAGCCTGTCCCTGTTGTAAAGAAGGGAAGGAGGGAAAGGAGGAGAGTGTTAGTCATTGGGGACCTTATAGTTAGAGTCTCTAAAAAAAAGATTTGTTGTGAACGAATGGTTGGCGTGTTGCCTCCTCGGTGCCAGGATCGTATCTTTAGGGTCCTGAAGGGAGAGGTTGTCCAGCCTCAAGTTGTGGTCCATGTAGGTACTAATAACATAAGTAGAAAGAGGGATAGGAATGTAAGGGAGGATTTCAGGGAGCAAGGGTGGAAGCTGAGAGCTAGAAAAAAAGAGAGCTGCTGTCTCTGTTTTGTTACCCGTGCCATGTGATAACGAGGCAAAGAATAGGGAGAGATATCAGCTGAACACGTGGCTGCTAGGATAGTGACGGAAAGAGGGTTTCAGGCACTTGGATAATTGGGGTTCATTCTAGGGATGATGGGACCTTTACAAACAGGATGGTCTTCAGTTGAACCAGAGGAGTACAAATATCCCGGGTTGAAACTTTGCTGGTGCTATTCGGGTGGATTTAAATTAGGTCGGCAGGGGGATGGGAACCTGAGATATAGTTGCAGTGTTCAGGAGAATGAGATTAGTGAGGACGGGCATAATATCAGGGTCACAGGAATGTGTTGGCAGGCAGCAAACTGGTTTGTATTGTGTCTACTTCAACGCCAGAAGTATCCGAAATAAGGTAGGTGAGCTTGCAGCATGGATAGGCACCTGGGACTTCGATGTTGTGGCTATTTCGAAGACATGGATAGAGTAGGGTGAGAAATGGATATTGCAGAGTTCAGATCTTTCATGAAAAACGGGTGAGGTGGTAAAAGGGGGGGAGGCATAGCCTTGTCAGTCAAGAATAATATAACGTTGGCTGAGAGAACTTTTGACGAGGACTCATCTACTGAAGTAGTGTGGGTTGAGGATAGAAACAGGCGACGAGAGATCACACTGCTTGGAGTTTTTAATAGGCCTCCGCAGAGTTCAAGGGAGGTGGAAGAGAGGATTGGCAAAATTATTCTGGGTAGTGGTGAAAGGAACAGGGTGGTCATTATGGGAGACTTTAACTTCCCTAACATTGACTGGAAATGCTTTAACTGTAGTAGGTTGGATGGATCAGTTTTTATCCAATGTGTACAGGAGGGTTTCCTGACACAGTATGTCGAAGGGCAGACAAGAGGGGAGGCCACACTGGATCTGGTGCTTGGTTTTGAACCAGACCAGGTGTTGGATTTCGTTGTAAGAGAGAGTGACCATAATTCATTCGCGATTAGTTTAGCGATGGAAAGGGATAGGTACATGCCACAGGTCAAGAGTTATCGATGGGGCAAGGGCAATTATGCTATTGGGCAAGAATTGGGGTGCATAGAATGGAGTAGCAAAATTCAAGGGATGCAGATGATGGAAATGTGAAGCTGGTTTAAGGAACACATATTGCGTGTCATAGAACATAGAACAATACAGCGCAGAACAGGCTCTTCAGCCCAGGATGTTGCGCCAACATGTGAAATATGCTCAGCTCGTCCCCCTAAACTATCTTAAAATCATTCATGTATTTATTAGATTAGATTACTTACAGTGTGGAAACAGGCCCTTCGGCCCAACAAGTTCACACTGACCCGCCGAAGCGCAACCCACCATACCCCTACATTTACGCCTTACCTAACACTACGGGCAATTTAGCATGGCTAATTCACCAGACCCGCACATCTTTGGACTGTGGGAGGAAACCGGAGCACCCGGAGGAAACCCACGCAGAGACGGGGAGAACGTGCAAACTCCACACAGTCAGTCGCCTGAGTCGGAAACTGAAGCCGGGTCTCAGGCGCTGTGAGGCAGCAGTGCTAACCGCTGTGCCACCGTGCCCGTAGTGTTAGGTAGGGGGTAAATGTAGGGGTATGGTTGGGTTGTGCTTCGGCGGGTCGGTGTGGACTTGTTGGGCCAAAGGGCCTGTTTCCACACTATAAGTAATTTAATCTAATCTAAATGTCAAACGAATTTAGTGTCACACAGTGTTCAGTCAAGTCCTAACTTCAACCAAATGAAATTAAAGCGTTACCGCCTCCATCCCCTTAAAGTTCATTGACGTTCCCATCACTGAATGCTGCACAAGTATTGGCGATTCATTTCTAGCTGTACCTGAATAACAACATATAATTGATGTTGCATCAGAAAGTCAGAGACTGGGAATTCCATGGCATCAACACTTGTTTCTTCCTTGGAAACAGTCGAACACGAAAAACATCCCTCTGCTCCATCCCATAGTGTCAGCAGTGTGCACCATGTACACTGTTGCTGCTCACTAAGAACCCTTTGGCAGCAGTCTCTGCAGACATGATCAGTAACATGAAAATAAAAGAGACAGCATTTTCAGTGATAACTTGATGGTCACCTTCAAACCAGAACACTTCAAGATTTCGGACGACATCGCAGTTCTTTCATAATAATGGGAGTGAAACTCTGGACATTGCTTACTGACAGCACGGTTGCATGCGCTGACCCCAGCATGGACCACAGTGAGGGAGTTCATCACCACCTTCTACAGGGCAACTGGTGTGAGAATTATGTGCGACTTTGAAAACGTAGGAATGTGGCGTTGGAAAAGCAAAGCCATTCAAGCAGCATTTGTGGAGCAGAAGAATTAAGATTTCGGGCATAAGACCTTCATGAGGAAGGGCTTATGCCCGAAACGTGGAATTTCCTGCTCCTCCGATGTTGCATGACATGCTGTGCTTTTCCAGCAACACAATCTCGACTCTGATCTTCAACATCTGCCGTCCTCAACTTCGCCTACTTTGAAAAAAAACACCATACTCAGTTATGGACCCAGAACGAGCACAGACAAGCACGATGACGAGGAATATTTAGTACAAGTGCTAACGTCTTGTTCAATGTGATGTCGTACAGAGGCAAGTGAACACTTGACATAGAACCAGGTATAGAGCGATGGAATCTGCACCAGTGACAGAGATGTGGGTCATTTCATTAGGTGAAAAAACAGTCTACACAAATTTCAGAGACAGTAAATGATTTAATTCTTCTCGCTGTTTCATGCTTTGAACAATTTGATTAAAAGACAGTTCAGCATATTCTAAAACAGTTCCCTCAACTTAGTTTCAGTTACAGCATAACAACTGTTTTTTTTCCAACAACTCAGCAACTGCAGCACAAAACATCGTTCATATGCAAGGTCAGGCATCCATGTGGGACTGTAACCAAAGACATGCATGCATCTCCATATATGGGCGGCACGGTGGCACAGTGGTTGTGGGCGGCACGGTGGCACAGTGGTTAGCCCCTGAGACCCGAGTTCAATTCCCGACTCAGGCGACTGACTGTGTGGAGTTTGTACGTTCTCCCCGTCTTTACGTGGGTTTCCTCCCGGTGCTCCGATTTCCTCCCACAGTCCAAAGATGTGCGGATCAGGTGAATTGGCCATTCTAAAATTGCCCGCAGTGTTAGGTAAGGGGTAAATGTAGGGGTATGGGTGGGTTGCTCCTGTTTCCACACTGTAAGTAATCTAATCATGTCAGATAAACCACCAGCATTGTTCATAAAAAGACAAAACTCCCCGAGACAACAAATACTAAAACAAATGACTTCCTTCCATTATTCATGTTCATTTCCTTCTGCTCAACTCGCAGCAATAACATCACGAGTGGGTGCACAAAATTGATCTGAGTCTCCAAAGATATTCTTTGAAGCACAAATCTAATGTGTAACCTGAGAAATGAACAGGAATTGATGTTTTCTCTGAAGGGTCTCTTCGGCAGTTTGTGATTCCATGAATCCGTGGATCTGCTTGATGTTTCAGGAATTACACTGGATCCAGTCTCTCTCCAAAACAATGCACATTTTAGAAATTTTACAATGCACAAGGAAGCCATTTCAGTCATCGTGAATGTACTGGCTCCTAAAAGGGATACGTAGCTCGACGAGTTCTGCAGCCATCTCTCTGTCGCCCTCTCCATTCATCACTTTCAAATATATATACAACTCTCTTCTGAAATCTCCTGTGGAATCCACGTTCACCACACTCCAAGGTAGTGCAGTTCAATTCTTAACAACTCAGAGTAATAACACCTAATGGTACAACATGAGAGCAGTACAAAGTCAGAGGGAGGTGGCTCAGCAGTTTGAAGCATTTTCTAGGAGAAGGTGAGGACTGCAGATGCTGGAGATCAGAACTGAAGAAAGCGCAGCAGGTCAGGCAGCATCCAAAGAGCAGGAGATTCCTCGTTTCGGGCATGAGCCCTTATTCAGAAAGCTCATGCCCGAAATGTCGATTCTCCTGCTCCTTGGATGCTGTCTGACCTGCTGCACTTTTCCAGCAACTCATTTTCAGTTTGAAGCATTTGTCAAGAAGCACATTGCAAATCCTAACAACTCTGGGGCTAAAGAGATTTCTCCTTATCTCATTCCTCACTCTCTTGCTGAAAAACTTGAAAATATAATCCCATTTACTGACCTACCAAATAATAGAAACAAAATATCCTTCTTTACCCGCCAAAATTGTTCATAATTTCCAACACCTCAATGAAGTTACCTCTTCTCTGGTCCAAGGAGAAAAAGTCAAATTTCTCCAATCTTTATTCTGTCTAAAATCCCACATCCTTGGTAGTTAGTACACCCTGCCGCTACTGAGCAACAGTGGTGGAGTGGGTGAATGCTGCAGATGTGTTGCCGATCAAGTGGGCTACGTTTTCTGAAGTGGAGAATTGTCGGAATTACACCCATTCAGGCAATTCGGAAACTTTCTATTCTAATCCTGAGTTGCGCCTTGTAAAGTGTTGGTGGTGTTTCGGAAGTCAGATGTTGACTTACTCGCACAAGATTTCTGAACTGCTTGTGTCACCCTTGTATTTATGTGGCAATATTTGAGTTGTATTCAGTTTTAGATCAAGAGTAACTCTGAGAATATTAATCAAGCATGTTCAGAGGCAGAGAGAAGTTCCCTGTATTCGAAAGGGTGATTTTGAGCTTTTTTTGACGACAGCTCCCCATCTGTGGTAGGACAGCCCTGCTGGTAGACGTGTTCCAGAAATTGTATTTATTGGTCACAGGAGAGGGTTATGGGGTTCCACATGAGAAAAGTATGGTTTTTGAAGGTTTTTTGCCATCATTTACGTCCATTGATATCTTTCCCATTCACATTTAAGTGGTTTCCAAATGCTGATTCTCAGTAAATATTATTTGCCTTCTGCCAGAATGTTCTGCACACTCCAGAAAATTGTGCAATGTTGCTGTGGATGGGGTGCTGTTGTGGTGACCCAAGACTAAAGTTGGCAAGATGGTCGCTTGATTTTTTTTCAAATAACACAAGATGGCTGAAAGGGTCTGTCAGTTACATACAGCAGACGGGCACGGCTAAACTTGTTGTCTTCATACAGACATATTAGATAAGATGAGATTCCCCACGGGAAGAAACATTAGGGAGGTTAACCTGTTCTCCACAAACAGGCAGTTGTCAGTATATAAGCATTTTAAAAAGGGGCGTTATTGTAAGGCCAGTTTAACGGCAGTTCAAAACGTTGACATTAACTAAAAAGTAGGAGTGGGCTGATGCTACCGTTGTTTAGTTAATTGTAGAATTAGGAATGCAAAGCGCAAGTTAAAAGCTTAACTGCATTCCTTTAGGAAGCGTTTATCAGCAATAAAGAGTCCCAATGCACTATTCGGGAAGATAAAGGGCTGAATCGTGTAAACACGGCTTCTAAAACTAAAAAAGGCACAGGAAGTGAGGCAGGGGGCATGGAGTAGGCAGCAGAAGTCACAACCAGGGAAAGATTAGCAAGTGGAACTTAAGTGCAGATGTTGATAATTCGAACGAATTCTCACATGTGAAGAGCAAGGCAATATGAAAAGACAAAGTACAAAATACAGAATGAAGACATGGTTGTCCCTGAGGTATTTGTGGGATCAAAAGGAGTTTCATTTAATGGCTTGTGAAAGTTATAACATGTTTGAATTTCACTCTCTTCCATGGAATTCAAACAGAATATTTTATTTGGAAAAGAGAGTTAGTTACGGAAAGTATTTAGAGTGGGAACAGTAAATGTTTATTTTGAAATGAAATATCATCTTAAACTTCAATTACAGGAGGGAAGTATAAGGATCAGAAACTACAGTTGTAAGTCAGAAGACCTATTGCGTTTTTGTCTCAGGCTGAAGTGAGACAGTTATTGTTCTCTACTTGTCAGCTGTTTATTGTATCAGTGCTGATCTTGAAGAATTTATAACAATTGATAGAAATTGATAGGGATTTAGATAGGGATGACCATGAGAACCTTTTTTCCACGTATGGAGTCAGCTGTTACGAGGGGGCATAGCTTTATATTAAGGGGTGGTAGTTATAGGATAGATGTTAGGGGTAGATTCTTTACTCAGCGAGTCGAGAGTTCATGGAATGCCCTGCCAGTAGCAGTGGTGGACTCTCCCTCTTTATGGGCATTTAAACGGGCATTGGATAGGCTTATGGAGGATAGTGGGCTAGTGTACGTTAGGTGGGCTTGGATCGGCGCAACATCGAAGGCCAAAGGGCCTGTATTGCGCTGCATTTTTCTATGTTCTATGTTCTATGCTGATATGTTCCTTATCTGCCATTTTCAAGTCAGTACAGAATTTGGAATTTGTTTATCATGATAAGCAACTGTTTAGATTATTGGTCAATAATAAGGTACAACAGGGACACCTCTAAGATGGACTAAAAAACTCAGAAGCTTTGGAAGAACGCAAACACAGATGATGGAGTTATCTGGCAGACATACTGAGATTGTGAGAGGACATTAGACTGCCCATAGAGTAGTCCATCATTGATTACGTTTCTTTTTGATTGTTTATTTATGTTTGGGGTATGAGCCTAGGAATGAAATCGAAGTTGCATGCATTACTGTAACGCAAATGTAAGTAAAATTCTGCATTGACCTTCTGCTCTGAGGTGCCATAAAATGATATTCTGCACCACCTGAAAGCTGGACACTGCATAGTCTCTGGCCTCTCATAGATATGTGGAAATAGATTTCTGAAGAGGTGAAGGAACGCAGGACTTAAGACTCTACGATGATATTTCTCCCTACAACATGTTTTCCTTCTATTTAATTTTGTGCTTCTCCACTATCATTGATGTTGCACTTATCCACGCAAGGGATGAGATACCTTGGAGTGAGAGGCGAGATTTCAAGCAGTCAGAGTGTGAGATACTATTTTTTTAGAATGCATGAGCCTCTTGATAAAATTGCATCTAAAACTTTTTTACTCTTGACTCAGTAAAGTGTCTGATCAATGGTAACCCCTGGGATTTTCTCGAAAGCTATGGACGCATAGAAATCCATTTGAGAATCTCAGGGAGATTTTTGAAGTATCTTCTGGAAACGCTTTATTTGTAAATTCAAATCAGACTCAGTCCAGTCTTGTACTGTATTTTTTTTTTAGCTCATCACTTCATCGAACATATTGCATGATAAGAGTGAAAGGATATTTCAGCATGTGTTTCAACTGATCTCGGAACATAGTCTGTGTAACAGCATAAATAAGAGTGTTTGTACAGCAACTCAAGAGCTGCAGCATGAATCCAATTTCAGGTACAAAGTCAGATATCCAAAATGTTACACTGCTGAATATATACATTCGCTGCCATAGCGAATAGATCATTATCATTATCCACAACAATATAAAATTAGCCGACAGTACAAATAGTAAAATGATGGATTTCCTTCGACTCTCCGCTTCTGGATCTTTGGGATTCTTCTCACTTCTGTGTGCCCGGAGTCTCCTGCGTGCTCTACTGGCTATTGAAATGTGTCTGACAGTTAAAGCATTTAGGAACAGAATCAAGACAAATGGAACACATGGGTTCAGAATGTAATGCAGAAAATCGATTATTGTCCAGAACAAAGTCAAGGCTTTGGCCACATTTATAGAACAAAACCAGCCAGCCTTCTGAAGAGTGTATGCACTTTCATACATGAAATACCAGGAAATGTTCTTGAAGCAGCTCAGTGCAGTCACTGTTCCCAGAACTACAGCTGCTGTTTTCTCACTGCAATATTTAAGTTTCCGTTTCTGGCAACAAATGGCCACAGATCGATCAAAGGTGAAAGTGACGGTGAACCAGACAGAGCTGTCAGTGGCTGCATAAAGCAGAATGGCGTGGATATTACACACGGGCACGGCATGCAGGAAGTAAAACTGCTCTCTATAAACAATTGGAATAAGTCTCAATGAAACGTCGAGCACAATGACCAGTAGATCCGCCACTGCCATGGCCTCCAGGTAACGACTGACGGATCTGGAGAGACCACATTGTCTGCGATAGAGAATGATGATTGCCATGATATTAGCTGGGAAGGTGAGAGGTATGTGTTTAATAAGGCGATCAGTTGAGTTTGAAGATGACCATGAATCCTCGAATGTAATGAGTCGAAATGTGGCCCTAGCAGGACCATAAAGGGTGGCACGGTGGTTCCGTGGTAACCAGTGCTGACTCACAAAACCAGGGATCTGAATTCGATTTTCAGTCTCCACGAGAAATTGTTTGTAGTTTGCAGGGGTCGACATGAGTTTCGTCTCACTGTCCATAGATGGCTCGGCCACGGACAACTGGGGTGGGGGTTGTGTCTCGCTATAATATTTTTCGGAGGGTTGCTGTTACTTCAATGGACAGAATGATCTGCTTTCACGTTCTCAATAATCTTGGACAATTTCACTTTGTACCGTCCTGATTGACTGCTTTTTAACTTATTCAGGGAAAAACAACTGAGATTGTCTGTCACCTATGTGCGCTCTACAATGGTTTGAATTTGTGTTGTCAAAATTCCATAATTTTAGTACACTTTGCAGAAATCAACAATTCACTGAGTGTTCAGTTGCCTGTCTGTGTTCTCGAAATATTGTCAACAAACCTGAAAATATTGCAATGAACTCGCCCAAAGAAAACACTAAGGAATGAGGCTGTTGATCGAATAATATAAATGATAGAATAAGTCACAGGATGGAGTGGGTTTTGAAGTGAAATTAGTACTGATTCCATGATCATTCCCAGGTTGTACAGTTTCCTACTCATAAGATTGCACTCTTAATAAAGCTTTCCAAGAATGATCAATTCTTCTGTTTTTCTAGTCTCCAGTTTTAGATTCTGAGCTTTAAAGACTTTTGGACGTCGAAAATCACTTCACAATTAGTGTTCAAATTCTGCTTTGCAATATATGTGAGGATATATGTTATCCCTGGTTTTCAGTGATTCTGCTAAAATGTCTGAACTCAGCAGACACATTTCACAAAATTGGGTGGAATTTCAATTATAACGGCTATTTTTGGTAAAACACAAAACGAGCACCTATCAACGAAATTGCGAGTATTTTTTTGTTCAGGGAATGAAGGACTGACCTGGGAATCTGAAAGCGATCACAGAGAGGGTCGCTAAATCATGGAATTGTGTGTCACGGAAACAGACCCATAAGTCCAACTTCTCCCAGATATCCTAAATTAATATAGTCCCATGCGCCAGCATTTGGCTCAAATCCCTCTGAACCCTTCGTTTTCATGCACATATGCAGATGCATTTTGAAGTTTGTAATTATACCTACCTGGTCCAGTTCATCTGGAAGCTCATTGTGCACTCTTAGCACCCTCTGCTTGAAAAAATAGTTCCTTTGTCCACTTTTTACTATGTCGCCTCTCACCATAAACTGTGACGTCTACTTTTGAACTCCATCCCACTGGGAGAGAAAAGAACTCTTCGATATTCATCTGATTCACGTTTGAAAAAATATCTATAAACTCACCCATCAGCATTCGATGTTGCAGGGAGAATATCTCTAGCCTCTCGTGATAGCTCAAAAACCCCAATCCCAGAAACGTCCTCATAAATGTTTTACGAACCCTTAACATGAAAAGGTTACAGTCTCCTCTGCCATCACGGTTTTGTGCCTTTGCGACTAAAACACAGCTGGAAAATGGAATTCTTAATAAACAACATGGATGTAGTATATTTGATTTGATTTGAAATACACCAGAAATTCTGGATAAATCACTGCATTCCAAAAGAATCTCACTATTCAATCTCCCACCGTATCTCAAATGGTTAGTCTGGACATACTGGATTCCTCCCACTGTCCAATGTGCAGGTGAGTTGGTTAAGCCACACGAAATGTGAGGACAGGGTGAAAGGATGTGTTGAACTTCATAGGGCGCACGCAGATACGGTGGGCTGAATGACCTCTTCTTGCACTCTCTGTATTCAATGTGACTGCAAGTGACATCCCAGAATTTAGATTTAAATCAATGCTTTCTGTTTTGTGAAATGTGTTCCAATAAATGTAAGGCAAAAGTCTTCGAGAAGAACTGTCCTTTCTTTCAACAAAAGTTCTGATTAGACCGGGCAGCAGGTTATTACACAGTATTCCTGCAGCAACCAGGTGTCAATGGAGAAATAAAGGAAGTAAGTGCGGCAAACTCATGGTAGTGTCTATTTAGCTCCTCACACCTCAGCCTATGTCAGTGAGAGTAAAAATCTATTAAGGCTACATTGTAGTCATGATGTACTGTTTTCCCTCACTTTTATGAAAATGCCTTCTTTTAATCGTAAGCTGTCGGTGCAGAATAACGCAACTTGTCCAAGCTGGACCATTTCACAATTCAGTGAGTTTCTGTTTGATCTGGTCATCCTCAAACACACTTTATGCCG
The DNA here is from genome assembly GCF_020745735.1 of Hemiscyllium ocellatum. Taxonomy (NCBI): domain Eukaryota; kingdom Metazoa; phylum Chordata; class Chondrichthyes; order Orectolobiformes; family Hemiscylliidae; genus Hemiscyllium; species Hemiscyllium ocellatum. The sequence continues at coordinate 1,393,126 of NC_083441.1, forward strand.
TTTTCCCCCAACCCTCGATTCCCTTCCTAATTCATAAACTGTCTCTCCCAGCCTTGAAGAGATTAATGACTTAATTACGACAGCACTCTATCGTGAAGAATCCAACAGATTCACTGACTCTTGAGAATGGGTTCCTCCTTATCCCTGCCTGAAATGGGTGACACGTTATCGTGAGATTATGCTCTATAGTCCCACAACCTCTCCTGTCAGTTCAGCTAAGATTATTGGAAGTTTCAATAAAGTCGCCACTCACTCTACTATATCTCAACAATTGCTAATCTACCACTCTGATGAGGAAATCTCTTCGAGATGTTGAGAACCTTGAGGAGATGTCATTCTATCGAATGATATTCATGCTGGTTTCTGAAAGGCTTGTTGTGGTGACGATAAAAGTGTCACACAATAAACAAAGATGCAGTGGTGAGAACTGCAACATGTTGTCTCACAGAGAGCTCTCTGGATCTGGAGCTTCCTCCATGAAATTGTAGTTGACAATCTTAACCAATATTCAATGCTTCAGATGAAAAAGAAGGGAAAATTAACTTTTTTTCAACAATAATATTGGAGTGCAAATGGTGATATGAAAATTTTGTTTACTTGGTGAACTGAATGGCAGAGATCAGCAGTGTTGTCTGATGTGATTCTGTGAGCAAAAGGAAACGTGCTTGTAAGAAACAGAAAGGCCTGACACAATGTACCGAGACAGAGAGACGTTGCGAGAGGGAGAGATGAAAGATAAAGTATATCGAGTTGCATTGACGCGATTGTCAGCATTTTATGAAAAGGACAGGATACTGGTGTTGAGATGTTTTTGAGATTATTGAGGGAGTCGAACACAATGATGAGAATTTTTACTTTGACACCTCGCCTGGATGGGACCCCATCATCGTCTTGAACACGGGCATAATGTAAACTTGTTGAGTGTTAATGAGTAACTGACCACCTTGTTGATGGAAGCTTATAACTTTGGAGTCTGGCTGGGTGAAGAATAGACTAGCAGAGTGCGGATTTAATAAAAACACGGAAGAGTTTTCATTGCACAATGGGTTCTGGGGATTTTGAGATGGACTCAGTGATGGAGGTGGTTGGAGGCAGAGTTGATTTACTTCATAGCAGAATTAATATTATCACATACAGTCCTGCTCAGGATGATGTTGTCAGTGAGTATTGATATGTATGAAGATGAGTGCAATGACTGACCTCGGTTTTCCAAAATGTTTTTTCCAGTTCAAACATAAGATGATTGAAACTTTCAAGGCCTGAAAGAGCACAAAACACTGGAAACACCCTCGCTAATTTGCTATTGTATTTCTTATATTTTTGATGGATCTGAGAGTGAAGTCAAAAGCGAAATTTAAACAGCAAATTGGGAAGAAATACACTAGAACAGGCGGAGACTTGTTTTGTGGACAACAGACCTGTCAGATAACTAATTCATTACAAATTTTGGGAATGTTATGTACGAATCAACATCGAGTTCTGCTAGGCCCAGTTTTGGCACTTAGTTGGATGTTGAATGTGTTAATCAAGGAATGGTATGCGCTAACCAGTCAACACAAAGAATATCGATTAAAATTACAAGAGAAAATGTGGTCTAACTTTGGCAGGATGAAAATTAGTATTGGAATCATTGGGGCTTGGTGGTATGCTTTACTCTCTCTAGATTTCTGTCCAGATCAACGATGTTTGGACGTTCTGCCAAACGTTTGGTTTCTTATTCCTGCTTGAAAAAGGGCAAAAGAGTACATTTAAAGGATAGCAACACAGTTATTTACCGTCACGTATTTTTTTCCAGATAATTCAGAAGAACAGCAATCCCAGCAGGAGGGGACAGTAAACCACAAGCACATTCTTACAGTAAAGTCTGCTTTCCAGCATCATTTCCTGACTGCAGACACTTACCTGGAATACCAAAAATAGCCAGAATGGGATAGTAAAAATGTTCAATACTCCGAACTGTCCAATATATCCACGATTCTAAATTCATCCATTTATGGTTCTGATAAATGTAATCGAGTTCATAGGAGAACCATTTTTCCAATGTTGGAATGTTGGGAAGTGTTGATCCCAATTCCCAATCCATTCCTGTTACAATTTCCGATATTCCAATTAAGCCTCGCCCTCTGTATTGAGCTGCAGGCTCCAGTCAATTTAAAAGATGACACAGCGCTCTCCCTAAGACTGCGAAAGGACAAATTGGGAGGTTGGTTCTTTATTAATAGTGTGGAATGCACCCGGGACACAATCGGACTTCTGGAGGCTGCTAATAACAATTACATCAGATGGAACGGTTCAGGTTTAAACCACAGTGAATTTTAAACAATAAAAAATACTTCTGCCACAACAACATCTGTAAAACTACACAGTTTGCTTCAGATGTGGTACAAAGAGGTAAAAGCTGCAATGACGTAAGATCAGAGAAGAGAGTTCACCAGGTGACTGCAGAATTGATGGTTTTCAGCAGATATTTGCAACCTATCAATATTGAGGGCCGTTTTACTGTCGAGAGATCAACAATCATCATCTGTAATATTTTCGCACACATGGCCTCCAAGGACACTGCTTGAGCTTGATGCATCAGCGTTGTTCAGAACGCATGTGCAGAGGATCTCAGACTCCTGAGAGCCAACGTAACAGATTGTCGGTTTTCAGCCGTATCACTTTACATCAGATGGGAACCACAAGGAGCTGAAGGCATTGGCAACAAAAGTTGCCCTCCGCTCTCAGAGTATCCCCATTCACTATGCAAAACCTATGCATGGGACAAACACTCCCTCCATGCCCTGCAAACAGACACTGGCAAGACTTGATAGTCTGGAAAATAGATCATATAAGGCCAGGTCAGAACATAGCAAAGGATATAAGTAAGTTATCCAGTCAGTTCCCATCTCTCACTCGGCTCCTCTGCTTTGCCAAAATAGAGATGGACTGATACATCGGTCCTCTGCAAACAGAAATCATTGATGCTTTGTGTGATGGGATCCCACCACCAGGGATATATTTCCCTCCCCTCCTCTATCAGCGTTCAGAAAAGACCACTCCCTCTGTGACTCCCTTGTCAGGTCCACACCCCCACCAACCCAACCTACACTCCCGGCACCTTCCCCTGCAACCACAAGAGATGCAAAACTTGCGCCCACATCTCCTCCCTTACTTCTCTCCAAGGCCCCAATAGATCCTTCCATATTCACCACAAATTCACCTGCACCTCCACACACATCATCTATTGCATCCGCTGCACCCGATGTGGCCTCCTTTATATTGGGGAGACAGGCCTCTTACTTGTGGAACGTTTAAGAGAACGCCTCTGGGACACCCGGATCAACCAACCCAACCACCCCGTGGCACAACACTTCAACTCCCCCTCCCACTCCACCAAGGCCATGCAGGTCCTTGGACTCCTCCATCGCCAAACCATAACAACACGACGGTTGGAGGAAGAGTGCCTCATCTTCCGCCTAGGAACCCTCCAACCACAAGGGATGAACTCAGATTTCTCCAGTTTCCTCATTCCCCCGCCACCTTGTCTCAGTCAAATCCCTCGAACTAAGCACCGCCTTCCTAAACTGCAATCTTCTTCCTGACTGCACCGCCCCCACCTCATTCTAGGCTATTTCCCTCACCTTGACCTCTTTGCACCTATCACATCTCCAACGCCCCTCCCCCAAGTCCCTTATCCCTACTTATTATCTTAGCCTGCTGGACACACTTTCCTCATTCATGAAGAAGGGCTTATGCCCGAAACGTCGATTCTCCTGTTCCTTGGATGCTGCCTGACCTGCTGCGCTTTTCCAGCAACACATTTTCTGCTTTGTGTGATATCCAAATGGAGCACTCTGACCAACATCTGCCTGTAGCTCTGTTTGAATGATGAATAGTGTTGCATTGGATAGGTGAGGTGAGAGGGAATGCTTTTGATGGAATCTCTGCATGTGTCTGTGACTGACATCAGGCATTGCCAATAAGTGGAAAACTGGCACAGACTCTTCATTGGCCTACATTGAAACATTCTCTCAACACTAACACTCCGACAGTGCAGTGTTCCCTCTGAACTAACCTCCGACACTGAGGCATTTCCTCAGCACTAACTCTGTGACAATGGGGCACTCCCTCAGTATTGATCTTCCAATTGTGAAACACTCCCATTCTTAGTGAGATACTATCTCGAACGCTTTGTGCACATTTCACCCCTGAAGAAAGATGTTCTGGCAATGGAAACACTGTGCCAATGTTTATCAGACAGATTTACGAGACTGATAGATGTGTTGGCAGAACTAACACATGAAGAGAGAATGAATCCGTTCGAACTAATTTCACTAGACTTCATATGAATGAGCTGTGATCCGATGGAATCTTATAAAATTTGACGAAATGCCTTCAGGCCGAGACACATCTGGTTGGGGATGTGATTGCCACAATCTTCTTCATCTGTGTCACTCACAATTTTTACACCTCTATCATATTTCCCCCCAATCCAATCCTCCTCTGCTCCAAAGAGGCAAAACACACTCTCTCCTCTTAATTGAGCCTTTTCATCCAACGTAATATTGTTATGAATTCTTTGTACACTGTTTGCAGTGAAATCGGTCCTTCTGATAATACGGCGAGCAAAACTGCCCAGAGTTTTCCATCTGAGGACTAAGAAATGTTTTACAAAATTGTCGCAAAGTTTCCTTTCTCCAGACTCTATGAATTGATAAGGAAGGCGGGCATATCAGATGCTTTCGTCACCAAACTGTTCACTGTGTTGACAGCTTCAAAATCCCGCAGTACCTCCATACTCTTTGGTGATCAACTAAGCATGTTGTATACTCTTCCTGATTAGAGTTTCTGAAATGAATCGTCTCGCACTTAGCATAAAAAAATCCATCTGCCATTTCTCCGGTCAATTTAGCATCTAAAGACTGTCAGATTAGACTGAGACCATCCTCCTAATTGTCAAGTACAGGAGCAAATTTCGAGAAGTATGAAAACTTATTAATTATAGGTTTGATATTCTCATGTAAATTTTGAATGTAGAGTTCAGAGGTCTCGAAATAGGGTTGGATTGCATAAAAATTGAGGAGCGGTTCGTTTAAAATAGAGATGAGGAAGCTTCTTTTTCTCTATCAGCTGTTTGTGAGTCTTTGGAATTCCCTTCCTGAAAAGGCAATGGATTCAAATGACTTTTTTTTAGTGCAGATGTAGGGAGATTCTTAATGATTCATGGGGATGAATGCTAATTGGGTGATAGGCAGTAATGCAGAGATAAGGATTTTTCTTATTAATTACTTACAGTGTGGAAACAGATCCTTCAGCCCAACGAGTCCTCACCGACTCTCCGAAGAGCAAACCACCCAGACCCATTCCCCTACATCACACACTATGGGAAATTTAGCATGGCCAATTCCTGGGAGGAAACCTGAGCACACCCACGGGGAGAATATGCAAACTCCACACAGCCAGTTGCCCTAGGCACGAATTGAACTCTGGTCTCTGACGGTTTGAGGCAGCAGTGCTAACCACTGTGCCACCGTGCCGCCCAAAGTTGAAACAGCTTTAATCTTATTGTATGTGTGTGTGTATGAGGGAGGGGCAGTAGTCTCAGAGGTTTGAATTGACTCCTCTTATTCCTTGTTTGTGTGATTCGGTGGCTTCATGCTAAATGCCTGGCAACTTCTCATACGTATTTTTGTTACAGGGAGATTTTCTATGCAAGTTCTGCTCAATCAGTTGTGCTATGACGTTGAAGGCTTGAACTGTAAGTTAAAGAGTGACTGAAAGCTGACAAGCACACATCATGTCACAGAGTGTGCTGGAATATTTAAAGACGTAAAATTTGGCTGTAACCGAGATACCTGACTTATTTTCACTGCAGTACGAATTTACTCAATCAGTTTAAATTATGCTCCAAGTTACTGAAACCCAACCAAATTTGAACTTTGCAGCTTTGACAAATGAAAATGAACGAGACGATCCGATGTTTGTCGATGTTAACAGCAGGCAGTTTGAACAGTCAGCCAGAGAAAAAACTACATTTGCCATCGACAGACGGTAATTCAAAACACTCCGAAAACGTACCTTGTTTTTTTTTCACATGAAAAAGCTATGCAGCAGGAGATCAAGATGACCCAGGGAGACCTAAAAAAAGAGGAGGATTGAGACGGCTATCTGGTCTGAAAATTGATTTGCTGTTAATTTAATAGGGGCTTTACTGAAACAGTATATTGTTATGGAGCGGGAGGCAGAAAAACCTGGACAGGTTTAGACAGATCCAGTCTGAAATTTGGATAGGTTTAAAAATATCCCAGCAGATTCAAACACTTGCTGCAAAGTGTCCTGGATTTTTAAATAAAACAATATTGATATAACTTGTTTAATTTAGGCTACTTGTGGTTGCTTAAATGGGAAGTGAAAGAACTGGTTCCTAAAATTGCTAAAGAGGTTCTGGGGATTGAAGACGATTCCCAAATTTATCGAGAAAGAAAATACCATCCATCACAATTAGCAAGAAAAGGTTAGAAATCTGTCTAACTCAGGAGAACAGTAAAGCTGAAATTGTAAGGGGGTTAATCTAAATTCTGGGCGTCAGAGAAACAGACAAGTACAGTAGAATGAGAAAAAACGAAATGACCATTGAAGAAAATGGAGTTGGAAGATCAACGAAAGGAGAGAGAAAGAGGCAAAGAGAAAGAAGAACAAGACAGAGAGTAAAAAGAAAGAGAGATACAACTCTTTGCTGAACAAACAAAGAGTGAAGAAAGGGTGAGAGAAAACAAAGAGAAAGGAAAGAGAATTAGAGAGAGAATTTGAACTTCAAAAGTTGTGACTTAGCAAAGTCAAGTTAACAGGATGGACATGAAGGTAGAAGGTGGTGATAAATGCAAATGCGTTAAATCACTGCTACATTTTGATGAGAAAGATGTCAAATTCTTCTTTATTTAATTTGGAACAAAATGGCTAGGTAGAAGACAAATAAATTAAGGACAAAAGGGGAGCTCGGGAGAGAATAGGGTCCCTCAAAGATCAGCAACGCGGCCTTTGTGTGGAGCCGCAGGAGATGGGGGAGATACTGAACAAGTATGTCGCATCAGTATTTACTGTGAAAAATGTCATGGAAGATATGGAATGTAAGGAAATAGATGGTGACATCTTGGAAAATGTCCTTAAATAGGAGGAAGTGTTGGATGTCCTGAAAGACATAAAAGTGGATCAATATCCAGGATCTGATCAGGTGGACGCTAGAACTCTACGGGAAGCTAAGGAAGTGATTATTGGGCCTCTTACTGAGATATGTGTATTGTCAATAGTCACATGTGAGGTCCTGGAAGACTGGAGGTTGGCTAACATGGTGCCACTGATTAAGATCGGCTGTAAGGACAAGCCAGGGAACTGTAGACCACGGAGCCTGACGCCCGTGGTGGCAAGTTGTTGGAGGGAATCCTGAGGGACAGGATGTACATGTATTTGGTAAGGCATGGACTAATTAGGGATACTCAACATGGCTTTCTGCGTGGGGAATCATGTCTTGCAATCTTGATTGAGTTTCTTGAAGTAAGAGATGAGGAAAGATTGGTAGACGTGATATATATGGACTTCACTGAGGCCTTCGACAAGGTTCCCCGTGGGAGACTGGTTAGCAAGTTTAAATCGCATGAAGTTCAGGGAGAACTTGCAAAGCGAGTTGTTTTCAGACTGGAGGCCTTTGACCAGTGGAGTTCCACAAGGATTGGTGCTGGGTTCAATGCTTTTCATCATTTATATAAATGATTGGATGTGAGCATAAGAGGTATAGTTAGTAAGTTCGCAGATGACTGCAAAATTGTATTTATAGTGGACAGCAAAGAAGGTTAGCTCAGATTACGACAGGATATTGATCAGATGGGCAAATGGGCTGAGAAGTGGCAGATGGAGTTTAATTTATATAAATGTGTGGTTCTGCATTTCGTGAAAGCAAATCTTAGCAGCACCCATACACTTAATGTTAATGTACTAGGGAGTGTTGCTCAACCAAGAGATCTTGGAGTGCAGGTTCATAGCTCATTGAAAGTGGATTTGCAGGTATGTAGGATAGCGAAGAAGGCATTTAGTATGCTTTCCTTTTTTGTTCAGAGTATTGAGTACAAAAGTTGGGAGGGCATGGTGCGAACGTAGAGGCATTGATTAGGTCAATTTTGGAACATAGCATGCAATTCTGGTCTTCCTCCTAACGGAAAGATGTCGTGAAACCTGAAAAGGTTCAGAAAAGATTTACAAGGGTGTTGCCAGGGTTGGAGCATTTGAGCTCTAGGGAGAGGTTGAATAGGCTAGAGAATTGTTTTCCCTGGAGCTTTAGAGGCTAAGGGATGACCTTATAGAGGTTTATAAAATCATGAGGGGCATGGATCAGATAAATAGACAAAGTCTATTCCTTAGGGTGGAGGAATGCAAAACGAGAGGGCATGAATTTAGTTTGAGAGGGTCAAGACATAAAAGAGACGAAAGGAGCAACATTTTCACACAGAGGATGGTACGTGTATTGAATGAACTGCCAGAGGAAGCGGTGGAGGCTAGTATAATTGGAACATTTAAAAGGCATCTGGATGGTTGTGTGAATCAGAAGGGTTTGGAGGGATACTGGCCAGTTTCTGGAAGGAAGGACTTGATCGGGTTGGCATACCTGGTCGACGTGGAAGAGTTGGACTGAAGCGCCTCTTTCCGTGCTGTACAGCTCTATGACTCTATGAATAGTCAGATAACTTTCGGGTACTGTTACTTCAAGTAAACTGCTAGGCATATTTGCAGTGCTCTCAGATTGGGAGGGTCAAGTGATTATGAACCTGTCAAACAGGCTATTTTGAGTGCCTATGAATTGATAGAAAAACGCATAAACAGTGGTGCAGAAACATAGAGAAGGAATGAAATCAGACTTAAGTTGATTTCCAAGGAATGAAATAAATTCATTTTAAGACATGAATGTCAGCGTTCAAAATATATCAGACATATGTGGTTCTAAGAGAGGTTATTCTGCTGGAGGAGTTTCACAACATACGTCCAGAGGTGATAAGATTTCTTGAGGAATAAAAGGAAGTTCAGGAATTGAGAAGAGCAAATGAGGTAGCACATGAATATACATTGGCTTAAAGCAAAGTTTAGCATCCAGTAAGAATTTCATCCTGTGAGGAATAGAATTTGGGAGAAGGGGAGATCCTATACCATGAAATAAAAAATAGAGAACACTGGTAATTGTTTCGCACAGCATTAAAAAACATAGTCCAAGAGGGTGGAAAGGGGGCGAAAGGCTGCAGGTATTTTCACTGTTGTAATGTGGAACACATAAAGTCATAGTGCTGGTCATTAAAGAAAAGCATTGTGGGAAAAGATGTGGTAAAAGAAACTAAACTTACTCAGCAAGAACAGTGAGAGCATGGGAAAGAAGTTATAATTTGGGAGACACTGGATAGAACCAGTGTCTGCTGGTAAGAGACGAACGTATTTGCACTCTTTCTAACCTGCTACCCGAGAGAGTGGCAATTTGTTGGATAGATGGACATAAATTTATGTGCCAAATCAAGATTAGAGAAATAACAGTGTGAGTGATTGAGAGAGTGTAAGTTCGAGAGATTCAAGTTGTTCTTGGGAACAATTTAGCAGAATCCAAGGTGGGAGTATCACCCCTTATTGTGCAGAAGCGCAAGGGAGACCAGGGGACCAAGGAGATCAAAGAAAAGTAGCCTGGTATTTCCCAAACAGTGCACTAACAAGATCCCACTATGATAAGCCACAGCACGAGGCAAAAACTACAGAGAAAAATGAAGGATTTCAGGATCAGATAGCTGACACCCTCTTTGCTAAAATGGTGCAGGAAAAACCCGAGCAGGCAGACGGTTTGAGAGAAGTGTTTCGTCCTGAAAGGCTAATGCACTTGCCACAGAAAGACAAGACGATGAAAGGTTATATACGTTGATGCTTACTCGGAAAAGGAGGCTGCGAATATTCCAAAGAGTTTCTTTCTTAAAGATAGAATCAAAAGCAGAAAATGGAGACCATGGCAGGTTAAGTGCCGAGGAGAAGAATGCAGAAGAGCACTAAATTGTATTGTCGGTAGCATACAGACGTTTTACAGAGGGTCACATGAACTACTAGTAGGAGGTCAACTTGGTGTATTGAAGACTCAGCTAAGGTACAAAATCATTTCTATTGGCCTAGAATATAGAAGGATGTGGTTAACATTTGCCATATGTGTCATACATGCCAAATAATAGGTAAGCCACAAGCAGAAATAAAACAAGTACCTTCTTTGCCAAATCTTGCATTCAACGAATCTTTCACATGGGTCATAACTGATTGTCTCGGTCTCGTCCAGAGAACTAAAAGTGGAAACCAGTACTTGATAACTATAAAGGATGTGTTTATCAGATTTTTGAAGGCAATCCCATTCCCAAGTATTCAGGCAAAAAGGATGTTAGAGTTGTTAGCAGCTTTCTTCACGAGGTATGGGCCACCCAGAGATATTCAATGACAGCAAGTGTTTGGGATTACTTGTAGGCTTTTTAAGGAGATCATGGTATAAAGTACTTTAATCCAGTACATATCATCCTGAATCGCAGAAAGGTGCCATTAGACCTTTAAGAACATGATAAGAGTGTACTCTCAGGATTACCCGTATGATGGGGATAAACGACTCATGGACAGATTTGTGGCTGCATTAACATACTGTGCAGTTTATCTGGATGATGTAGTGATCTTTCATGAGTACTGGAAAGATCGAATGTTACAGTTGGCATAGTTCTTCGAACGATTCGGAGAATAAATACATGCATACATAAATAAAATAAATACATGCATATATATACATATATATGTGCGTGTGTCTCTCCCTGTGTGTGTGTGTGTGCAGATGTTCACATGAACTTACATTACTGTCTCATGTGTTCAATTGTAATCGGGTTAAGAATGAGAAACAAAAACAAATGAAACCATCCTTTCATTATCATGGTTCACTTTTTTTCTTATGGTGGAAGTGTTATGAAGTCGCAGACGTGTACTGTGACGTTTTGAAAGAGTGAAAGCGGGCAAACGCCTTTCATGACACAGAGTGTGCTGTTCATAGCAGCCTGGTAAAGGTACTTTTACTTCATATAAAAACTCTACGCAGCAAAACATTGAAGACGACCAGGTAGACTACACACAGAGGAGGAACCACACCTCACTCTGGTTTTGATTTTGTTTTTGCTTTAAATTTAATTGGGGCCTCATTGTATCAGTATTTTGTTATAGAGTGGGAGGTCGATAGCAAATACTGCCATTCAACGTACTCTCATTTCATATGAAACATCTTTGCAGCAAGAGACCGAAGACAACCCAAACAGATCTTCAGCTGAAAGAAGACAAACAATGAGGACAACAGCCGCGGTGTGTTTTTTGAAATTAAGAATGTTATTTTAATATAGGCTTTCATTGGACAGTATATTGTTATCGAGTTGCGGGGAGGTACGAAATATTGAAGAGAAAGGAGACTGAGAGTTATAAATAGTTGTTGTTTAATGTTCAGTTTTAAAGTTGAAGAATTAGTTGAGTTTTTTTCTTGAAATACTGGAATTTGGGATTTCTCTGTTAATCATACTTTAACAGATTATGTGGTGAGGCAATCATTTCTCTGTGTTTAGTTTAGTTTGCTGAAATGTTTACTGCCGTGTCATAATAGTGTCTAATGTGATGTAATGGTTCTTGCTGACCTTCCACGCTACTGCACTGTTGGCAGCAGAAGATGAAATCAATTCGATATTTAGCAACAAAAGAGTGAGAGAGTACCAGCTCATAGCATCATCCAGAATGGGAGCACCATCAACACACACACACACACACACGCACACACGCACACTCAAACAAATACACTCATTTGGTGCTGACTAAACTGAGAGATCATAGTTATAAGGCAAGGGGTAACAGATTTAAAACAAAAGGGATAAGAATTCCTTTCTCGAAAAGCTGACGAATCTGTGGAATTGACTATCCGAAAGTGCAGAGGGCCGATTTATGGATGAGACAGACAGATTTTGAATTGTGAACGGGCTGGAATGTGGAGTTGAGGCTGAGATGAAATCAGCGATGATCACTGACTAGTGGAACAGCCTCGAGGGACTAAATGGCCTATCCCTTTTCCGAGTTCATATCCTCCTCTGAACCAGAAGTAGCAACAACGGACCAAATGGCGTCATTCTGTGACGTAACAATTCATCGATCCTTTGGATTCAGTATTTCCATGCGTCAGTCCATTCTGAATTAAGGTACAAGGATTCATACCTAGAGAAATTGTAAAACCTGGTACAGGAAGTGATGCCCCAGATGGTCACTTAGAAGGGAATGATTGGTAGATAAGATGAGGAAGGACACTGCCTATTGCCCGGAGGACTGGCAGAAATGGAAGCCAGTGGAAAAATGTCAACAAATCAAATTAGAAATTTATTCCAATCTAAGCAGGAAGCATCAAGATTTAAGTCGAAATAAAGGTGCAATTTGTCTGAGTAAAGGGAATTTTGGCTTTGTCTGAACACTGATGAAATATTTCGGGAGATAAAATGGAGGGGCTGAATGATCTTCTCACGTAACAACAATAATGTTCCACGCAAGCAATACACTAACTTTCAATATTGGAAGGATCGAATACTGTATCAGAGCTGAAAAATGTGTTGTTGGAAAAGCGCAGCAGGTCAGGCAGCATCCAAGGAGCAGGAGAATCGTCGTTTCGGTCATAAGCACTTCGTCAGGACCTATAAGCATCAGGACAACGAATGCCTAGAGTGGTACCTTCCACATTGTCAACTGAATATCTTACAGCTCCACTCTTGAGTCAGTCTGCAGACTCTTTTATGAGTTCAAGAGGTATTCTCTAATTCACTGCTAAACACTCTTATAAAGTGGAGGTTGCCCCCTCCCCCTCTGAGAACTGAAACTGAAACATCCAAAGACGAGCACCTCACCACACAATCTGTAAAATGGATGGAACCTGCGTTTCAACAAATTCCAGTAATTAAACAAAATGAATCCCTGGGATTAACGGTAAATTCAATAAGTAACAATTTATTTCTCTGACTCTAACACTGAACAAATTAACAAAACTATTCATGAACAGAAAAAATCCCTTATAACTACTAACTTCCTAAATAAAACGGACGCCATTTGGTCCGTTGTTTGGTATGCTGTTCCAATACTACCCACTCTTAACAATTAATTAGCATTTAGTTTCTCGAAATTACTGCCAGGTTATGTGTCTTCAGAATGTTCTGTGTCTTTTCTGTCAATTCTGTCAGGAATGTTAACTATTTTTGCCAATGGTACAGTTGTCACTAAGATGGTAGTTTTTGTAAGACACAGAGAACACTGTGAGAATCAATGAATCTCTCTTGAAAATTGAGGGTTATTATTGGATGACAGCTAGCCCTGGGGTCTTTGACAAATTGCCGCCTTCTTTTATTAGGTTAAATCAAGGATTGCAGATGCTGGAAACCAGAGTCTAGATTAGAGTGTTGCTGGAAAAGCACAGCAGGTCAAACAGCATCCTAGGAGCAGGAAAATCGACTTTCGGGAAAAAGCACTTAATAAGGTATTCTTTATTACCCATGACGGCATATCAATATTTCTTACAATAGGATTGGTTCAACGTTGTAAAAAATTAGACTTTTAATTTTAATAGACTTTTGTGATTAGCTAAATTTAAAAGCCTTTGTCTGGTAGAAACTGTTGCTTGGCCTGTTGACTGTATGGCCTTTTGTTCCAAATGTTTCATTTTGGGTGCTCTCTGTATACAGCGTTGTTCTGTTTTCATGCACATATCATTGACACGACTCTACTGCAATGTGATTGGTGAAATGCAGTTTCTAAAGTCTGAATTTTCAGAGCACATGTTGGCTGTGGCATGATTACATCAACAGCACCTCATGTGCTGTTTCTAAACAACGATGTGCATTTTTGCACAAGAAATTATCGTCGTGTTATCGAGGGAATGAAAGTACTTGCAAGCGTTCACGCAGCTGCTTACATATATTGTCAATCTCTGACCACAGAAAAAACAGACGACCTTTCAATGGGGCATGCAGAACTTTCGACCCTCAAGTTTCACAAACACCAAATTCTAATTTCCAGTCTCCCAGTCTACAAATACTCGATCCAAATTCGCACCACACAATCATGGCACTGATTGGTTGCATTCAGTTGATAATAGATAGATAGATAGATAGATAGATAGATAGATAGATAGATAGATAGATAGATAGATAGATAGATAGATAGATAGATAGATAGAAAGATACAGAAATATCTGAACCCGGGAGAATGACATTTGTGACTGTGTTTTACGAAACAGACAACAGAGGACAACCTTCTACTCCTCCAATTTAATGAGAGGAGCAAGGAAGGAAATACTTGAGGCCTTAACCGATCTTTGCAGCATCATTCAATACAGGCCGGTTCCCGGAGTACTGATTAATTGCTAATATTGTGCCCTTGAATTACCAAGGTGGCATGTATAGTGTAGGTATAGTCTGGTAAGCCTGACGTCAGTGGTAGGGAAGATACTGAGGGATAGGGTCTATTTCCATTTGGTTAAAAATGGGCTTATCAGAGATAGGCAAAATGAATTTGTGCACGGAACGTCATGTCTTACCAACTTAACAGGATTATTTGAGGCAGTGACAAAGTTGATTTATGAAAGATTGCGTGTAGTTGTCAAACACATAGACTTCAGTAAAGCATTTGATCAGTTTCCCCAAAGTCGCCTGATGTAAAATGTAAAGTCGCAGGGATCCAGCGTGAATGAGCTATGTGGGCGGAAAACTGACTGGATAACAGGGGACAGAGAATAGTATTGGAAGGGAGTTTCTCAAAATGGAGAACTGTGGTCAGTGGTGTTCTACAGGGATCTGTGTTGGGACCACTGTTTTTATTGTGAGTTACATAAATATTCCAGAGGAAGTCATAGCTGGTCTGCTCAGCAAGTTTGCAGATGACACGAAGATTAGCAGGTGGAGTAGCAGGTAGTGAAGGGGACTGCCAGAAAATACAGCAGAGTATAGATACATTGGAAACTTGGGCAGAGAAATGGCAGCTGGAGTTCAATCTGGGCAAATGCGAGGTAATGCATTTTGGAAGATCCAATTCAAGAACGAAATATATGGTAAATGGAAGAGTCCTGGAGAAAATTAATGTCCAGAGAGATCTAGGTGTTCTGGTCCATTATACTCTGAAGGTGGCAACACAAATCTATAGAGTAATCAATAAGGCATGGAACATACTATCCTTCTTCAGACGGTGTATCGAGTATAAGATTTGGCAGTTCCTGTTACATTTTGAATAGGATGCTGGTTCGGCCGTATTTGGAATACTCCGCACAGTTCTTTTCACCAGTATTACCAAGGATGTGTAGATGCTTTGGAGAGTGTGCAGTGAAGGTTCACTAGGATGTTTCCTGGTATGGAGTGTGCTTGCCACGAAGTGAGTTTGCATAAGCTAAGATTATTTTCATTAGAAAGACAGAGATTGACGAGGGACCAGATGAAATGCTACAAAATCATGAGAGGTGTAGGTAGTGTGGATAGCAGGAAGCTTTTTTTCCCAGGGTGGGGATTTCAATTACTTGGGGTCACAAGTTCAAGATGAAAGGGGACACGTTTATTTCAATTATGCGTGGAAAGTCCTTTACATAGAGAGTGGTGGGTACCTGGAACACGTTGCCAGCAGACGTTGGAGAAAGGGGCATGATAGCGTCATTTAAGATGTATCTTGACAGACACATGAATGGACATGGAGCAATGGGATACAAATCCTTAGAAAATTGGTGATAGGATTAGATATGGAATCTGGGTCCGCGCAGGCTTGGAATGTTAACCATGGTATTTGAGTGATTAGCACTACAGCCTCACAGTGCCAGACTCCCAAGTACGATTCCAGCCTCAGGCTGGAGTATTGTGTGCAGTTTTGGTCGCCATACTATAGGAAGGATGTGGAGTCACTGGAACGGGTGCAAAGGAGGTTTACCAGGATGTTACCTGGTATGGTAGGAAGATCATATGAGGAAAGACTGAGGCACTTGGGGTTGTTTTCATTGGAGAAAAGAAGGTTTCGGGTTGACTTGATAGAGGCGGACAAGATGATTAGGGGTTTAGATAGGGTTGACCATGAGAACCTTTTTCCACGTATGGAGTCAGATATTACGATGGGGCATAGCTTTAAATTAATTGGTGGTATGTATAGGACTGATGTTAGGGGTAGATTCTTTACTCAGCGAGTCGTGAGTACATGGAATGCCCTGCCAGTAACAGTGGTGGATTCTCCCTCTTTATGGGCGTTTAAACGGGCATTGGATAGGCATATGAAGGAAAGTGGTCTAGTGTAGGTTAGGTGGGCTTGGATAGGTGCAACATCGAGGGCCGAAGGGCCTGTACTGCGCTGTATTTTTCTCTGTTCTATGTTCTATGACTGTCTGTGTGGAGTTTGCACATTTTCCCCGTGATTGCGTGTTCAGGTTTCCTCCCTCAGTCCAAAGACAGGTCAGTTGAATTGGCCAATCTCAATTGTCCTTAATGTTAGGTGCATTCGTCTGGGCGCAATGGGTCTGGGTGTGTTACTCTTCGGAGGATCGGTGTGGACTGATTGGGATGAAGGGCCTCTTTCCAGACTATAGAGAATCTAATCTAATTTAAATGAGTGCTGAGATACAGCTGAAGCATTGGACAAGCTGCGTATCTCTTCCAGGAGATGACAGAAGACATGATACAAACTTCCATGTTGTAAAATTCTATGAATCGCAGAAGTGTGAAGTGGAAATATATTCAGAGGTTCAGGTCAGGAACCGATTCACGGGATCAGAACTGGAAAATACTGGGATGGGGGGGGAATGGTTGGGGCAATAGAATTCAGAAGGAGTTGAGAGACTGACTACAGGAAAAGTATTGGAGGTCGGACATGGAACGTGGTTGAGGGAGCAAGAACAGGAAATGCGTCAGGAAGCAGAGAGAA
Organism: Hemiscyllium ocellatum; assembly: GCF_020745735.1. Taxonomy (NCBI): domain Eukaryota; kingdom Metazoa; phylum Chordata; class Chondrichthyes; order Orectolobiformes; family Hemiscylliidae; genus Hemiscyllium; species Hemiscyllium ocellatum. The sequence goes on from NC_083441.1 coordinate 1,410,100, forward strand.
CTTGGGGTTCACATCCACGATTTTCTGTACGTCGCCAGGCAAATTGAAGCAGTTAATAAACTACAGGATGCTTGGATTTATGAAAGGCCACATTGAGTGACTGCTTTGCAAGGCGAGATCATATAATGAATTGTATGCAAAATTAGCTTGGTGGTTGTAAACAGAGCGTGATAATTGACTGCTTTTGTTCAGAGTGAATGCTTGTGACCATTCGTTGCCACAAGGATCGGTACTGAATCCACTGATGTTCATCTTTTTTCGATTTGGTTTGGATGGGATTAACGGACGCATGCCAGATAATCTTGTGGACGACACCATAATTGGTGGTATTGTGGACATTGAAGCAGGTTTTCTATAGTTGCAAGCTGATTAACAAAGTAGCAGTTTAACATCTGTAGAGGTGGATTGAAATGCATGGAAGAATGTGAATGATCTAATAGGGAAGGAGAACTCTGGAGTGGTTATCAAAGTCTCCAACACAGACACACACAGGACAGAGTGTTTGGAAAGTAGTGCAATCAAACTTCAAGCACACTGGACATAAGAATGATGATGAGATGACGGACAGTTAGTACAGGACTGATGTTTTTATACCTGAATGCACGTGATATAAGGAATAAGATAAATGAGCTTGTGGTGAAGATCAGGTATGACATGGTGATTGTCACGGTCACTTGCCTGAAGGGGTTCGGATTTGGGAGCTGACTATTCAAGGAAAGTAGTCAGCTGGGCAGAGGGATAAGAGTTATTTGATTGGTAAGAATTAAAGTTATATCAATAATAAGAATCAAGTTAGGGTCAGATTGTATAGAATCTGTGTACTTTGAATTGAGGAACCGCCAAGGTTAAAAAAAACGGACTGAGAGTTATGTAGAGGGCTCCAAAGAATTGTGGGCGGCACGGTGGCATGGTAGATAGCACTGTGGTGTTTTGAAACAGCTTGTGGTAGAAGCCACTAGCGAACAGGTAATACCACATGAACTGTTGCACAATGAGGCAGACTTGTTAAGGAAGGTTAAGGTGAAGAAACCCTCAGGAGGCAATGATCGCAATATGATTCAATTTACTCTTCAATTTGAGAAGAAGATTAGAGTATCAAAAGAGATTAGAATGCGAAAGTTGGGCACACAAACAGACAACAATATGCTATCCTAGGAAACAGTGGTGTATCACTGACCCACAGATGGAACAGACTGAAACCTCTGTGCGTGCCACTGACTCCTGAGTAGAACTGACTGACCCCACTGTGTATGGATCACCTTCCACAGAGTGTGGGAAGACAAATCTTTCTCAGTATGTATCGTTGACCGCAGGAAGGGATCAGACTGCCACTACAATGTGTTCATCACAATCCCGAGTGTGTGCAGAGTGACACTTGTGTTTATGTATCTCTGACTCCAAAGGAGAGTAGACTGATCCAACTGGTGTGCTTCACTAACTTCAGGGAGAATCAGACTGACCCCGCTGTTAACCTCATGTTAATTAAACCAAACATACAGAAAAGCTGACCTCGCCTTGCAATCTGTTGAACTATGAATCACAGAGAACTACTCAAATTTCACCATTTAAAAAAAAGAACAGCAGTTTTATTCTTTAACTCCAAAAGAAAATATAAGACAAAAACTATTCTAAGACTACTTTCTCTTGTAATTTTGTTGTTTACCTCCCACTCTATAACAGAATACTGATCTGATAAACGAACTGTTAAATTTACAGCAATCAATCTTCAAAAGCACTTGTCGCCGTCGGGTATCAAACTCCCTATGTTTGAAGATTTCCCCTGGGCTGTCTTTGGTGTTCTGTTGTAAAGAGATTTTATGTGACAAAGGTACGTTTTAGAGAGAAGTGTTGTGGACAGTGTGCATGACAACGGTAGGTGCTCTTTCTCTGGCTAGCCGTGCAAAATGCTGCTTTTCATACCCGCAAAACATCGGATCGCCTGAAAGGTCTGATGTTGTGAAAACATTAACATTCATTACGATTGGATTTTAGCGTATTCGGGCATAATTTGAACTGATTGGTTGAATTCGAATTGTTGTGAAAACAGCTCTGTATCTGAGTTGTAGCTCAAATGTTGCATATTCAAATTGTCCAGTACACTTTGTGCATACAGGCAGTCACATGATAAGTGTTTGCCAGTTTTTCAACTTACCCTCTCTCTCTCTTAAAGGTATAGTACAAGCCATGAAACTCAGAACACCACTGTGCATGATTATCACCTGTTAATTTGCGTTTACTGACCATATGTGGCCTCTCTTCTGACTCTAAGTGAAAGTCAAATGCACTGATCCTGAATTGGTTTCTGACTTTGAAGATGTAAAACCTCAAAAGTGGGCTCTTGCTTCGAGGTCAGTTAAAATAATCAATAGGAGCACGGTCTGTTTGAAGCAATAATGATGTCATAATGAATGTGAGTGTTGTTATCCACCCCAGAAAGGGTTTGAATACCAGTGGTAATAGAGACACATTCCACTTTAAGGCAGATGCATGAGATTCATGGTCTTTCTGTGAAACAGTGTCGACTGATACATTTAATCATAACACAGGGGATATGTTTAGGCACATTTACATAAGTGCACCCCTATCCCTTACTATTGTTGCAATTTGGATAGGATATCTCACATTTATTGGAGTAAGTCCCTAATCCTGCAAATACTTTAGAAATAGTTAACAACCCCATGTTAAGACTTGGAAAATAAAAAGGGGGTCAGGAATCTCTTGCTGAAGTAAGGGCGTAGCAAACTACCTCATCCTCACGAAATATTTTGTTATGGGTTGTTATGCGTTTTTGCAAACAAATTGTGAGAGAAAGACAACATTCCCTCTTTGTCTCTTTTACGATGTGATCTCTCTGAATAGGGACAAGGGTTACCAGAGTTGCCCATAGACCAAATTAAATAAAACTGACAAAAAATACCTTTACAGGGTAAAAATAAACATTTAGACTTGTTCTGCAAATGAACTCTTCAATATCTTTGACGCAGTTTTCCACTGCAGTTCTTGGTGATATTAAGTATCTCAGCACACAAGGGAACTTTCCTGGCATAATTGGTACACAGTTTCTGTTTGCTCAGGATCGAAGAGGTAAACGATACCTTGTTGGTGGCAATGGCAAGTCCACACAACAGGTCAAGTTCTATTTTTATCATGTCCCCCCTTGCAAGATTGGAGACAGCAGAGTGTCCATTCTAATAAAGTATAAACCATTTCCTCCTTGTATATAATTATATACAATATACACATAATCAATTAAAATTGGCAGCAGCAAAGAAGGTACACAAACTAATCTAGGATGAGTCACCCATATTCTGTTTTGAGTATGGAGGGAATACACTATTTGAGGGCCTAATTTGTGCTCTTCAGCAGGCTAGAAGATCTAAGAGCAATTTTAATATCAATAGTTCTCAAATTAATCAAACTCGAAAACACACTTTATATATATTGCCCAAACTCTCAAAAGGCTCGTTCATTTTAAACTGTGCACTCGGGATTCCCTTCCTACCCATTATTTCTTTCTTTATATGGAAGGGCGCAGGCATAGGCGATTAAGCTAACCCATTTTTATAAATCCAGATTTGCTAAGATGTGACTATTTTCAATGTTTAGCTCATAGAAACATTAATATTACCTAAAATATATATTGGTTCTGCAATATATTGTATTATTTTAAAAAGAACACACCTTATGCCTATTCAAGTTACCTGATCTCCAGCTGTAGTTATCAGGATTTCGAATTAAGTGTAGAAACCAGATGGTGGTTTCGAGCAGAAACGTTAGTCATGAATATTGGCATGAGGGCAATGCTGTTCCCAAATTACGGTATCATGAAATAAAGCTTTCAAACTTCACTGGAATTTTTCTAATATTGACGTAACGCTAGAATTTGTACATTGGAAGAGATAAAATTATAAACCATCACTGTTCAGCATCAAACATTTAAAAGAAAATAATAGCTCAGCCAGACACTTCTTCTTAGATTTAACAAACCAATCCAAAGATAACTCAAATCAGCCAGTGTGCATTCTTATAAGCTTCGTATACAAAGCATAGACATAGGCTTAGCGTCTATCCTGACCCTCCGAAGTGTAACCCACCCAGACACATTTCCCTCTCTCGAATGCACCATGCACTGTGGGGTAATTGAGCATGACCAATTCATGTGACCTGCACATCTTTGGACTGTGGGAGAAAACCCACGCAGACATGGGGAGAATGAACAAATTCCACACAGAGAGTCTCCCGAGGCTGGATTTGAATCTGGGACCCTCGTGCTGTGAGGAAACAGTGGTAACAGTGAGCCACTGTGCTGCCCAATTCGGCCAGTAGTGTATTGTGATTAAAAGAGCCTGTAATTATTTCAGAAATTGAAATTTGCAAATTGCTTCGACATTTCCAAACAGTTTGGGAAACAATCCAAACACTAAATCCATATGATTACAGTCCGTAAGCAATAGAATAATCAACCTCTACATTGTGATTTGGCACTGAATAGACAGTCTCATTGCCCCGTGATTTATGCACCTTAAACAGATCTGGCATAACCGTCCTTATACTGTGTCTAACCAGTTTTTACTGGGAACACAATGGGATCAGAACATTTGGGTGTAATGCTGCCTGCTTGCCAGGTGTACAGACTTGCCCACTGCTTTAGAAAGAGTATCAGTTTCCTCGGCATGAGCCGAACATCTTGATCATTGTCAGAACATTGAACAACATAGCATTACCCTGACAATGACCTCTTGCGTGTTAAAAAATTTCTATATTCCCACATGGCTCTAAAATCGTGGATAATATTAAAAACTCAGTGAAGAATCAGTGTATATTGGGCGATTTTGCTTTTAATAAGATGAAAGCATGTCAATTCCCAATGTTAGCTCCAGTGTAAGATGAAAGATACTATACTTCCCATTGGCCTCATTTCAACAGATAAGACAAGGGCCCGAAATTTGTTCCTGGAGTTTTTAATGTCTTGTTGCCAGTCTCAAATGAGAAATGCTGGAGCCTGCCTGAGCCCATTTTCTGGATCGCCTCAGGAAAAGATTGTCCAGCAGTGATCATTGGGTGGGCATATGAGGAAGGTACCGCCCCCAGTGGATATCCTGTTTCCAATCAACCCAATCAGGACTGGCATATGGCATTTGGGTTTGCGAGGACCATGCATATAATTTGTTTTACCTGTAATTTGCACCACTGTTCATTCTGGTTATAGCCATCCCATAAAAACCATTGCTCACCTCGTTTGCGACTGGAATTCCTGGTGTTTTTCATGATGTTGGTTTGGAAATGTAAATGACTCCAGGCGGAAAACATTGAAAAAACATAGGGTTAAATTATGCTAATTAGCTTCTTGATTATCGTTCAGCTGTTTCTCACTTCCATCAGACAGATAGACACAACTTTCAGGCTTTTAACTCAAGTCAATCGTATTAACTCAGGTTCCTCCCAGAGTTTTACTGCATTTACATCCGCATCACCCTTGGACATATTGAGACCACTTATCTCCATGATATCGGCTATAAAGAGTGGATGCTTCTTTTTCAAAAGAAGACAAGCTTTGTAACAAGTGGGTGGTTTATTTTAAAGCTGGAGGCAACCAGGAGATGTTAGGGGCTCAGCAGGTATACAGGAACAAAATCCATTCCTCAAAAAGGGTTCGTATGCCAGACATAGTTTCTCCTCGGATCCTGATCCTAAGTCCTTTATTTTATAGTATAGTATTGTTGTTTTAATCTCGTTAATGCATTTTTCAAACTTAGTGACCTTGCATTGTTTCCTCATGTCCATATATATGATGCGAATGGGGGTAAGGATATTCTATATCCTTACCCCCATTCGCATCCAGAAATTCAAGTGGCCAGTAAGGTAGCTTTCATTTCTTTAATTAAATATGAATTAATACAACCATGTTTTAAAGTAATCATGAGGCAATAAAACAGGTCACTGACAATGTGGAAAGGAATAAAAACAAGCATCCCTGCTAATTAAGTTTTGGCTCGGGCTAATACTATTATAAATACTATAATATTCTATGATTAAATAATAAATAAAATAATCATTATCTGTAATTGAGGGTGGGAACCCAACAAGAGACTAAGACATTTTAAGAACTGTTCTCTGCTGCTTTATTATTTTTATTGCATCATTCTCTCCCCTTCTGTAGTTGATCTCCTTGCCTCTATTTTCATTTTAACCTTATTTAACCAATTTATCAATTTATGTTTGTCTAACTTTAAAGCATGTTCCTAACTATACATTCTGGAAACTTGATTGTCAATAATCTGAAAGCTACTTCTAAGATTTGAATTTTCAGCCTACCAAAAATTGCAAGAGGTGAATAACTAAGTAGGAGATTTGTCTCTTTCACTTGTCTTGGTCAGTTTATCACATGGCAATGGAACAGTGATGCTACAAAAGAAACGTTGATTGAATTACCGCCCCCGCTACCCCTCATTCCTCAATATGTTTGGTTGTCCAGACTTTCCAAAGGGTGCAATGCTGGGTGACAGCAGCGCCTGCCCAAGTCAGGCATTAGTCCTTTTCAGTTTGTTAGAGACATCTAATGTTGTGGATATATTTCAGTTTGGACTTTGGGTATAGCACTGAGTGGAGTGGAACCAAGCATATGTAATGCATTACTGAGTGGGAAGGCAGCTGAAAAGGAGTTCAAAAAATAGGCTTCATTTATTTTTGTGGGCAGTGGCGACTCAACACAATTCAGTTCTCTTTGCCTTGTTTTGAGAGCAAATCTCCTCTGTGGTGATATATCAATGGCCATTAATTTTACAATATACGTCTGAATAACATGCAGCATTTTATTTTCTTACAGTCATTAATATCAATTGGAAATTAATTTATTCAGTATTTAATAGTTAAAATGTTTTAATTTTGCAGTTCGCAACTTTGAAATCCACTATAATTACCCGATTTTAGTCTCTTAATTTAAATACCAGATTAGGTTTCTTAAGTTGTCCTGACCAGTCATTGCTAAATTGTGAAATAATTGGACCTGCCTTAAAGGGTTTTGTCTAAACAAATGAGGAAAAAAAAACTTCTCATGCAAGAATAATGGCCCAATCCAAAGACACAGATAATACCCATAGGATTTTTTTGAAATATGATTTATCACAACCTAATGTTGAATTGAAACTTCAACTGTCATTGAGGGAGGTGGATCCCTCAAGAAGACTACAATCGTCCTTATGAATAATCAACACCAAAACTCAAATTAAGTGGAAACAAATGAGTCTGAAACAACAAAATGTTTATTATGTTGTCTACTTCCGTATTTAACTAATTTAAAATGGAATTAGTTTTGCCTTCATGTAAGGATAAAAACGATTATATAGAAACTAACAATAGGACAGTCATGACCTGCATAAATAACATGAGATTATAGTTTATTTCAAAATCACTGAAGGATCCTTAACCTTAAAATTAATCATGTTAAATTTCCAAAATGCAAATCATCCCTGATCTCGAGTTCCAGGGAACAAAAGACAAACATTCAATCACCAAACAAAAGTGCATTCAAACCGAATCACAAAGGGTTAAACTTGCTCCGAGCTATAGGGCTCTCTCTCTCTCTTTCTCCCACCCCCCACCCCCCCCTCTCTCACACACACACACACACACACGGACACACACACGATAACTGAGTCTTTAGCTTTGAAGTTTAATCTCATAAATCGTGGCTGTGGCACATTTTTAATTAGCCAAGTGTGCCAAATCTAAATATCTCTCAGCCCTTCCACTTGCCATTTTAAAAGTGCATCCAGGGGAAATACATCAGTGTCTTTAGTAGTTGCCCAATGTGTCCTAACTGCCAAATTCATTAAAGTCCACAGCAGATTTATACTAGCCAACTAAAAGCAATATTGGGCCTTCGAATGGATCAGGGCTATCTTTGAGCATGACGCGGATCCCAGTGTGGGTCCAGCGTTTTACCAATGTAGTTTCACCTATCATAACCATGGAACAAACATATTCTGTATTACGAATTTTATAAATCTCAATATTATTTTATAAGATCTTTCTGTCCAGACACAAGGACCCTCTTGATTATCCACATTAGCATCTTGCAGCTCAGTAGCAATAATTGTATCAGCTTTTCTAACAGCACGTTTTGTACCTGGCCAGCTTTTGTGGCGTCAAATACCCTCCAGATTTCTTAAACAGAAAACACCAAAATGAACAGAAATAAAACACCAAAAGCAGCAAAGCAAGACAAGCCGAGCCGAACAGATACAACAGAAATAAACTTGACATAAAACTAACATTAATCAACAGCCTGAAAACAAGAAACAAGACTAATGTTCTGCAGAGCATTCTCAAAAAACTAAAACACTAACAGTTTTGTCATAATATACCATGATACTTCTTTATTTCGCGGAAGAGTTTAGGTATTAACTTAGACAACGCTAATCCAACCAAATCAGGTTTTCTTAACTCTGAGTAGGTTTCAGACCTCCTTTCTACCTATTTTAATCAGAACAATCTGAGTCAGTATACCTTAAAGTTACGATCAACCGCCTGTATTAAAATATCGCGGCCATCTGCTTCCGTAATCATCAAAAATATCTGAGTTATCTTCCTCTATAATAGGGGAACATTGTGACCACCAGCCTCCGTAAATGTTAACTGCCTGTATTAAAATGATGAGGCCACCAGGCTGTGAAAATTGTCGAAGAGATTTTTTTTAACTTCAGAAATTAACGAAGCACGAGAAATGAGAGTTGAAGACTCCCCTCAGAGTTCAGCAATTTTTCGGAAACCTTGTCCAGAAGTACCAAAAGAACCCGAACTTCAGTTAATCTCTAGCTCCACCCCTCCCCCAATCTTGTTTTATAGAGAGAGTTCTCTTAATCCTTCTCTTGGTAAGACCGATCCTTGCGGGCTGGACTAGAAAATAGATAGCGAGATGTCAGGTCAGACTCAAATTGAATGAGGAGAAAAAAACAAAGGTATAAAAACACTGATGTCTGGTCGGCTGAATTTCTCTAACCTCAACAATGAAGGCCTCAAGGTTCTTCAACCATTGTCTGCTATCTGTCCTTGCCAAACCAAGAGACACGGCACCAAATGAAGTTTTAAACCCCTCCAAATGTGCTCGAGACCGGTCAAAAGAATTACTAGAAGCACATTCTGTTTGAAGCAAGGTCACCAGTTTCATAAATTAAGGCAGACCAGCACAGATTTGTCCAGCAATACGGATGTTAAAAGCTTCCGTCGAGAAATGGTGCAATTACATTCGAAAATTACACGTTATTTATATTTTTTAAGAGATTGTACAACCTTAATTCCAAGAAAAGATCAATCACATTTAATAAGGTGACATGATTTACAGCAGGTTCACCAAATGATATTTCCTGGGAAAAGGCTCTTAATTACAAGAAAAGTCCATTCAATGGTCATATGGTGATATGATTGACAACAGCCTAATCCAAGGATATTCCCTGGGAATGGGTTCTCAATTTACGTCGATCACCATCTAATGCTAGCAGTTCAACGTTAATTCGAATCGAAAATCACTAACTTATGGTTCATATTATGAAAAATTAAATTCATTGTTGTCTCTTATCTCTAAATACAGCCAAAGCACAAGTTCAAGTTCACAGAGTCAAATCATTACTTGCAGCCATATTGTGTGTTATTTTAAATTGAAAAGCCGTTTTGTGATTAACAGAAATCTACATGTACTTGTTGCTACTGACAACAGTCTAACTTCAAACTTTAGATCCTCAACTTCAGTATTTCTCGACTACATTTTATTTTTAAGTAACTTTAATGTGAGTGAAATTGGATATTTGAGCACATTCTTCAACTGATCCCTGAATTTGCTCAATGTTACGGCATAAATACAAATATTTGTACAGTGACTGGTGAGCTGGCAGATATATCCAAATTCTGCTACAAAATAATGGAGATAGATTGCCTTCTGTCCCAATCGCCACATTCGTTTCCATATTGAGTGGAGCATAAAAGCTGCCCATGATATTACCAAATTGGCTGAAATGAGAAACAACAAGATTATAGACTTTCTTCGATTTTCCATTTTTGGGTCTGTGGCATTTTCCCCTCTGCTGTGAGTCTTGAGTCTCCTGCCGGCTCTGTTGGCAAGTACGATACGCCTGACACAAAATGCATTGAATAGCACAGTCAAAAGAATTGCCAAACATGGGGTTAGGAGATGATGAATGATTTCGAATGCTCCCCACAAATGAGATTGCCCCATGCCTGGTTTTTCATGACAAAACCAAGGGAGATTCCTTAGCCGATACTTACCTGTTAGCATAAAATACCAACAAATATTCTTTAAACAGCTCAGTATTGTCACTATTCCCAAAATTACAGATGTAATTTTCTCGTTGCAATATTTACATTTCAGTTTTTGGCAACAGATTGCCACAAATCGATCAAAGGTAAAAGCAACAGTGAACCAGACAGAACAGTCTGTGGCTGCATGGACAAGAACGGCATGGATGTTGCACGCAGGGATCGACTTCATAAACAGAAATTTTGCAATATATACAATTGGAATATGCTTCAGTATCAGGTCAAGGATGTTGACCAGCAGATCCGCCACTGACATGTACACCAGATACCGGTTGATACATTTTGATAGACCACACTTAGTCCGAGAGAGGATTGCAATAGCCAGCCCGTTAACTGCAAAAAAAAACCTGTAAATTATCCATCAGTTGAAAAGTACGCGTTACATTTGACAGAATACAGAGGAGCAGAGGCTCAGAATATAGAGGCAGCTACTTGAGATGTGATGGATGGCTTCATTCAGTTTTGTGTACCTTTGAACCCCTCGCTACTGATTATCTTTGGGACCAGACTTGTTTAGTACATAAGTCACACTGGGCTTCCTACCTCCAAAAATGCTGTCCTGAGAATACCAACACTGGACTCGATACTGAAGTCAGCAGTGTAAACACAGGAAGAATGTTCCAGATGATCAGAAGCAGCAGGAAATAAGTGTGGTGACCGTCCAAGTTTCGGCATAGGACTGAAATGAAAGGTGAACTCTGATTCTCTCTCTCTCTCTTCCTCTGTTTCCCATGATCACCTCTGTGTCAATGGCCCGAGAAGATCAATAGCTGGATTTCAGTGAACATATCAGTGAAAGTAATGTGTCAACACGTAGCAGGCACAAAAGAACACTGACGGGATGAGATAAGACCGGTAGAGGAAATTATTTGGACTGAAGCAGCATCACTAACGGTGCATATAGTTCCTCCAGCCAGTGTAATTATTCCAAAAGCTTTTGGACGAGCAAATGTGGACTCAATGGAGGTGAGGATGGAATAACTATGAGACACGCCTGGCAGAATTAGTTTAGGGATGCTTCAGATTGCTTCTGACACCCTGTACAGAACTGTATAAGACGGGGATATTCGAAACGACCAGAGCCTCGGATGCTATTTCCATTGCCAGCCATTGTTTACAACTGGATGTTGGCGAAACTGCAGTTCTTAAATCTCAAACTTTTCTTTGGGAATGACTCAGATCTGTCGCTCTCATGCACTCGTGCTGAATGTGAAATAAATTCTGGGTTGGATCTCTTAATTATGCCTGCAATTCGTCTTTTTGATTTGCATGATCCTACTCTGGAACGTTTGCTTTAGTGAAGATTTATTTCCTTGGTTTGAGCTCGATGATTGAATGAGCGAAGATCACTTAAAAATTCACGCTTTCAAGTTCACTTTGGAGCCTTTATATTTTGCCTCTGACTGTTAGAATCTCCAAATACAAGCTTGCCCACTTCTAACCTACATTTGTTCAGGTGAATATTTCGGATAGTCAAAATAATACCAACGAGCTGCTGGGAGTCTGAATGCAATCATTGGTGTACTATTTCATTGTACCCGCTTTTGGCTTGCTCCAGTGTTTAGACCAACACTGATCTGATCTAGCTTTGTAAATGCAATGGCTGCACAAGAATAACAAACAACAACAAAAAAACACTGGCGCAGGCCCTTCGGCACTCCAAGCCAGCATCATTTCAGATATTCTATTTCAATCAATCACCTATTTTCTTAACATCTAAGTTCCTCTGCTCCCTGACAATTTGTATATCTACTTAGATCTATCATAAATTACACTATTGTGCCTGTCTCTACCAATATGTTCCAGGCATCCACCATCATCTGTGGAAGGAATTTTCCACGATATCTCCCTTAAACGTTTCCCCTCTGACCATGGACTCGTGATGCCTAGTAATTGAATCTGCCAACCGGGAAGAAAGATTCCTACTATCCACCATGTGGCTACGTCTCATGATTTGGAATACCTCAATCAATTTCACATCCCAACATCTGTCTTTCTAATGAAAATACTCCCAACCCTCTCAACTTTTATTCATAGCCCCCTCCCTCCATATCAGGCAAAATCCTGTTTTACCTCCTCTGCATCCTTTCAAAAGCATCCAATCCTTTTGATAATATGGCGACCAGTACACATTATTCCACTATTTCTTACAACTGGTAGATGACCTGCCAACTCTTGTACTCAGTACACTGACCGATAAAGGAAAGCATGCAATATGATTTGCTGATCACTCTGTCGATCTGTTTTGCCACCTTCAGAGTATCTGAACATCTAGATCTCTCTGGACATCGGTTTTCCCCAGGGCTTTCCATTTATAGTACAGATCGCTCTTGGATGTGATCTTCCAAAGTGTTTCATCTTGTATTTGCGCGGTTGAAGACCATCTGCCATTTCATCGCCCTCCTCTCCAACCTATAAATATACTGCTGCCATGTCTGACCGTCCCCTCCATTATGTGCTACTCAACTAACCTTAGTGTAATCTGCAAACTTGCTAAACAGACCATTTATATATTCCTCCGGATCATTTATGTGTAACACAAACAACAATGGTCCCAGTATGCATCCCTGGGGAACACCACTGGTCACAGTTCGGTATTTTGTGTAACTCCCCGACACTACTACTCTCTGTCTCCTTCTGCCCATCTAGTTCACTGCCCATACAGATAGTATTTCCTCGATTATCCCTATCGGTTTACCCTTCTATCCCGTTTGAACCAAACAGCACGTTCAGCAATTTTCCAGTCCTCGGAGACCTCACTCGTGTACAAAAATACTGCAACGACATCTGTTAAGACCCCAGCTACTGGCTCTCTCCCTTCCCTCAGTATCCTGGTATAGATCTCTTCTGAACTAAAGGGCTTGTTCATTTTATTGCGTTTGAGAACACTCCCTACTTCTGCCAACGTGACCAAGAGTAATCAAATATCTTCCCTCAAACAAGTCTCAGGAATAGCAAGAACATCATACTCCCATACTAACACAAGCCCTAAAATCACCTGCCTTACTTACTCTACTTCTCACATTAAAACAAATGCACCTCAGTCCACCTATCCTTTTGCATTCATCATCTGCTCCTTCCTACTCTTCCCCGTTAGTCACGCTGATCTCATTATCTCATTCCTTACAGACTGAGTTACTACCTACTTACTGTCCTCTATCTTCCTCAATTGGTTCCCACACCCCTGCCAAATTTGCTAAAACAGTCCCCAACATCGTTCACAAATGTGCATTCTCAATCATTGGTTACAGTCCTGCCCAGATGTAGAGCGTCCAAGTGATAATATTCCTATCTCCACCAGAGTCCCAAAATCCCCAAAATTTGAAAACCTTCCTCCTGCACCATCTGTCAGGTCACTCATTCATTCTGTCTTCTCTTTTGTTTCAACTTTAAAACGATTTATCAGTTCACCCGCCTCCCCAGAGAGCAACTCAGCTTCTCCATCTCACCACTCCCACTGCTGCAAAATGGAGGCCACTTACTCTCGAAGTCAGTCCTTTTAGATGGAAAATTACATTCCCAGCAGCACCGATCCTCGCTGTCACTGCTTCCTCCGCTCCTAAAAACGGAGGCAAGGAATCCTGCAATGAGTCAATCAGCTCCTGAATCTCAGCAAGCCCTGTTCACCATTGACAAGGCACAAGTCAGGAATGTAATGGATGCCCCACAACTGTTGGGTTCAAATTGAACAACACTCCAGGGATTCAACACCATCGAAGATTTGACGCCAATTTTATTAGCACAATATCGACAAACGTCAACTCCATCTGCCAACAATGCTCAATAGCAATACGTGTGTTACCTGCAGGATGAACTACGGAACTTCACCAAAGCTTCTTACACAGCATCATTTAAGCGCAAACAGTTTCCTCTAGAAGGATATAGACAGCAGATACATGGGAATACTACCACCTACACGTTCGCTTCCATACTACTCACCATCGTGTATTTGGAAATATATGGGCTGCTACTTCAGTGTGGCTGGATCAAAATCCTGCAATCGCCTCCTTCAGGGAATTGTGCATCTACCTATAACATGTGGACTCACAGCATTTTAAGAAGGCACCACGCTAACATCTTCTTAATGGTCAGCTGCAGACGAGCAATAAATTCTGCTCTCAGCCATTGACGTCCACATTCCACCAGAGCAGAAAAGAAATGGATAGATGACTGAAAAATAGACTCCAACCGAAAGTTGCAGTTTGATTGAAGAATGTTGAAGCAGCGAATACAATCGGGAATGAAATCATCAACATAATGATGACTCGCTCCCTGTTAAATATTGTATAGAAAAAGAAATATTATGGTTCTTTCTCTCACTTTGGGAGCTATGGCTCGGAAGAAGTTTCACTGTATCTGAAACGTTACGTCTGATTTCTGTTCACTGATGCTGCCAGACGGCTATGTTTTTCCAGTGCTTTGTGTTCAGCTATTTTATTTCCAAAAATCTACCATTCTTCCGATTTGTTTGGTGCTGTTTGTTGGGTTATGAGAAGTTAATCGGTCATGAAAGCAAAGATTGCTGGAGAAACTATGATTTGCAGACGGGTCAGCACATGTGAAGGCAAAGCAGCTCAGCATTTTGTGTCCTGTGAGCCTTCTGTGAACCTCGGAGACAAGTACACCATGTTGATCAGGGTTCAGTGACAGGCTCAATTCTCAATCGCTGATTTCACACCAGTTTACTGGTATGACAGGCAGGGTTTGTGATGGCATACATTTTGGCAAAAGAATGAAGACGAAGTCAGGGCGGAATCGAGTTCCTCAGGACGCCAATGACGTTCGGGCGATGGTGGTGAAAAGAAGGGCAAATGATGAATAACGTTGAGAATTTCTTCTTGCAAGAAAAATCAAGGGGTAGTGAGGCAACGTAAAACTTTCTTTTCAGGAGAGAGATTTTGAGTATGTATGTTCTCATTTCTAAAATAAAAAGGATAATTTGTTCAAATCATTACAATGTCAAATTCCAGTCTTCGTTCCATGCATTATTCTGATTCACTTGTGGGACGTGAACACCTTTGTTTGTGACAGCATTTTATTGCTGGTTTCGATTTGACTCAGTGAGCAAGCTGCTGTGAGCTGCCTTCTTAAGCTGCTGCAGTCTGTGGGATACACATAGATTAATGCTGTTAAGGAGGGACCTCCCAGATATTGACTCAATGAAACTAATGGGATGGTTGAAATATTTCCAATAAGGATGGTGGATGGTTTGGAGGGGAAATTGTAGCTGGTGATTCTCCCATGTAACTGCTGTCCTTGTCCTTTTTGATGTAAGCGGCCATGATATTTGAAGGTGCTGGTTATCGATATTTGTTGCAAATGTGCAGTGTATGTTATAAGTGGTACATGCTACTGCAACTGGGCATTGATGTCAGATGGAGTGAATGTCTGTGTCCTAGAGATAGAGAATACAAAAGAAAGGATAGTAAGCTTCAAATTTCAGAAGCGTAACTTTGCTATAAGTTGGTTTCATGAGCCCAGTTTCAGGTCAAGACCACTTAGGTAGGATGTGGAACTGGTTAGAGGATCTTAGCTCAAGATGTCAGCGTGGATGATATGGATGAGCTGAACATGGTCACTTCCCAGGACAGGAGATTTGATCGCGGAATTGGAGCTCATCTTTGTCTTTATATTGCAAGGGAAGAGGACAGGATTAGATTAGACTTACAGTGTGGAAACAGGCCCTTCGGCCCAACAAGTCCACACCGACCCGCCGAAGCGAAACCCACCCATACCCCTACATTTACCCCTTACCTAACACTACGGGCAATTTAGCATGTCCAATTCACCTGACCCGCACATCTTTGGACTGTGGGAGGAAACCGGAGCACCCGGAGGAAACCCACGCAGACACGGGGAGAACGTGCAAACTCCACACAGTCAGTCACCTGAGTCGGGAATTGAACCCGGGTCTCAGGTGCTGTGAGGCAGCAGTGCTAACCACTGTGCCACCGTGCCGCCCACAAGAAATGTGGTTTCAGAATGAGATTTGTTAACTGAACCCCTGTTGCTAGTGTCACTCTGCAACACACAGTAGCCCTGCAGTCAGCTAAGAACACAAAAGGCAAAAGAAGCATCTAAACTTCATTTGATAGACCCCTCACCCCCCAATTCATGGCCAAAGTTTACTATATCGAAAGCCTTACCCACAACACCAACAGCAGCAAGGAATGGATAGTAAACGTGCTGAAACAGCAGAAGAAGATACTGTATTCGATAGTAGACTGTCATCCAGTGCTGATTCCTAATGTAATAGGCGATTTGTGAAGGAAATCTCCGATTGATAGTTGTGAAATTCCAGTCTGCAGTCTCCAGGTTCGTTTCCATTGCTGCACTATTCCAGTGCGTCCTCCTCGGATGTCGATGACTCCTCTCCCTTTATCTTGCTAACGCCGATCCCTCTGCAAGCCACAGCTGAGGGATCCCTTTAGTGCCTTGAGATGACACTTTGGAGTGTCGGCTTTATGCGGAGAATAGGGGATATCTTTAGTGATGCAACAAGAATCCCTAGAGACTGACATCATTTTCGTCGCTGAACAAATAATTTCTGCTGACGTATCACAGAGCAACACATCTTGTTCTCAGAAAATCACAAAACATTCAATTTCTCATTGAGACATCCTGAAAACAAGACTTCACAGAAAAAAGTAAACACACAAACAGCAAAATTTTTCAATTTTGTAATTCTGAACGTTTTCCCTTGAATTGACCGAGAGGTGGTTATGCAACACGTTAACCTCCGAATCAGGTCATGGCAGTCATAAACAATGTTAGTACGATCCTCTTAGCGTAGTATCAGCAATCGTGTAAAGGCAGGGACGGGGCAATACTTTTGTAATACAATCTCATTCTTCCAATTAGCACAAAACATGGAGTCAGAAGCTGCTACGCCCCTACATAAAAAGTGCTCGTCCAGTCACCAGTCACTTCTTAAAGATTTTGTGAGAGTAACTGCCTCCATTACAATCTTCGGCAGCACATCACTGGGTGAAAAGAAAATCTCATATCTACTCGAAACCACTTGCACCTTCAACTTATCCTGATGCCCCATGCTCTGACACGGATCTGCCATGGTTTGGCAATCATGGATCTGTTACGTATATTTCAGAAATTAGCAGGGAGAACTGAGGAGTCTCACAATTGAAGGAAGAATAGTAAAGAAAATTTAAAAACAGATGAACACTACAGCAAAATGGAGTGCTTTACAGTGAAGAGACAATATCAAAAATGACGAGACTAATATGAACTGGACACTTTTCAGTGGATACACTTCGGACTTATACACTTAATGGTATGGTCCTTGGGAGCATTGCTGAACAAGGAGACCTTGTAGTGCAGGTTCATAGCTCCATGAAACTGGAGTTGCAGGTAGACAGGATAGTGAAGAAGGTGTTTAGTATGCTTTCCTTTATTGGTCAGAGTATTGAGTACAGCAGTTGGGAGGTCATTTTGAGGGTATAAAGGTCATTGGTTAGGCCACTGTTGCAATATTGCGTGCAATTCTGATCTCCACCCTATCGAAAAGATGATGTGAAACTTGAAAGTGGCCAAAAAGAATTACTAGGATGTGTCCATGTTTGAAGGATTGAAGGTATAATGAGAGGCTGAACAGGCTGGTGCTGTTTTCCTTGAAGCGTCGAAGACTGAGGGATGACCTTAGTGACGTTTACAGAATTAGGAGTGGCATTGATAGGATAAATAGACAAAGCATTTTCTCTGGGCTCAGGGAGCCCACAACTAGAGGGCATAGATTTAGGATGAGAGTGGAAAGATAGAAAAGAAATCTAAGGGGCAACTTTTTCCACACAGAGGGTGGCATATACATGGAATAAGCTGCCGGAGGAAGTGGTGGAGGCTGGTACAATTGCAACATTTGAAAGACGTTTGAATGGGTATGTGAAAAAAAGGGGTTGTAGGGCTACAGGCCGCGTGCTGGCAGGCGGGACGAGTTTGGGTTGGGAGATCTGATCAGCATGGACGGTTGGACCAAATGGTCTGTTTCCATGTTGTACATCTCTATGACTCTATAACTCTATGACAGACTGCTTTGTGGCTGGTGTTAGTTCATCACTGGGAAGGTTTTTTTTACCAAATGTTCAGACGTGGGGGCCCTGAGTGAAAATTTGGAGAAAAACAAAATGGTGCATCGATTGATTGCATTGTTGGTAACCCCACCTCAAGAAACTGAAAGGTATTAGTCACTCATAGTTAGGCGTAGGAAAGGCAATAACATGGAAGTTAGCATAATGTGCTGCACGCAAATTCAAAGTATGTGGTAAACAGTGTTGGCGAGATACAGTGGCAGATCTTCACTCCACCTCTGCTCAGTAGAAAACAAAATAATGCTGTTGTGCTCCAAAGTCGGGGTTTCACTTAGAGCAGGACTGGGGTGCGTCGTTTTCCTAGTTACAAGACATTCAGCGGAGTTTTGAAAATTGATGAAGATAAATGTTGCAGTGATTACAAGAATAAGAGAGGGAGAGCATGTTCCACACCAAGAAGTAATTGGTAGCATGTGTTATCTGAACGTCATTGCGGGAACTGAGACATATTGTAACCTAAGGCTCGGTTTGGGATAGTAAATTGCAAATTGGGAATACGCAAGAGAGGTTCAAGATTAACGAGGTGCGAAGGCATCTGCCCCAGAAAAACTGGACATAACGGCTGAGAGGTTAAATGCAAACAGGGCCACGGGAAAAGTTTAATTAAGATTTCTTTCAATCACAATCACAGGAGGTAACAGACAGGAGCAGAACATAAAGAATTCGGCTCCCAAGAGTCTGCTCCATCATTCAAAATGTTCATTGCTGATTCTGCTATCTTTGGAATTTCACTTTGCCCCATCCGCCTTAAATAGTTTTCCATTTTTCGGTCAACAATAATTTGTTCACTATCGTCTTCAAAAATCTTCATATACGCCCTCCACCACCTTTCGAGTGCACAGAGTACCACAGTCACATCCAACAGTCCTCAACTGGAAAAGGAGACAATTTTCATCTCCGACCTGAAAGGTCGATCCCCACCACGATCCTCCCCAGCTGTAAATCCGTTCGCCTCTCATTGTAGACTGACCCAAATCAGGAGATACCGCGCCTCATGTTTGCTTTGATGAGACCGTTCAATATCTTACCGTCATCAATCAGGTTACAACTTTCCCCCACTCTCCTTCACGCCTCAAAACCCCAGAGGGAGCAAGCACAATAAGTCCAACCTTATCTCGTCAAACAAACCACTCATTCCAGGTTATCAACCATGAATCCCCGTTCTTCATCAGTTCCAACAAATTTACATCCATCTTTCAATATGGCACCCAGAATCGCACACGATATTACAGATGAGGAAACTAAAGCACCCTGTATAATGGAAAGATTACATTTACGTTCACTCCATCTTGTCATAAAGGCCAGCACCATATTAGACACCTGTATGATGATCTGTGCTTACACAAGAACTACTTGGGACTTGTGCATCTGAAGAGAGAAATCTCCCCACTCCTCGAAAATATTAGAGTCATTGAATCATAGAGAGTTACAACACAGCAACAGACAGTTTAGTGCGAGTCGTCCATCCTGACCACATATCAAATAACAAAGAGAATTGCAGCACAGGAACCGGGCGTTCAGCTGTCCAAGCCTGCGTTCATTCAGCTTCTGTATTTAAAACTATTGCCAATTTTCTAAGAATCTGTATCGCTCCACTTTCAGCTCGTTTTTATGTCTGTCTAGATATATCTTAAATGATGCTATCATGCCGACCTCTCCACTGACAAAGCGTTCCAGGCACCCACCACCCTCTGCGTAAAGAAATTTCCATTTATATCTCCCTTCAACTTTTCCTGTCACCTTGAACTTGTAATCACTACACTAGGAAAACACATCTTGATATCCACCCTACCACTTCCTCTCGTGATTTTGTAGATCTCAATCAAGTCACTCCTCAGCACCCTTCTTTCTAATGTAAATAATTGAAACCTTCTCAAACTCTCTTCATAGCTCGCACGCTCCATACCCGGCAAAGTCCTGGTCGACCTCCTCTTCATTTTATTCAAAGTATCTACATTCTTTTAGTGATGGGGCGACCATAACTGCATTCAGTGTTCTAATTTTGGCATAACAAAATTTCTAGATTGCTGGAATATGATCTGCCAAACCTTGTACTCAATACCCCGATTAAGGAGAGCATGTTCTATGTATTCTTAACCTGTCTATCGACCCGCGTTGTGACATTCACAGAACATTGGACTTGTACATGCTTATTTCTCTGGGCATCAAGTTTCCCCAGGGTGTTTCCATTTCCTGTATAATTCACTCTTGGATGTCACAAAATGTATAACCCCTCATTTGTCCAGATTGAACTGCATCTGCCATTTCTCTGCCAAAATCTCCAATCAATCTATATTCTGATGCATTCTCTAATAATCTGTCTGACTATCTACGACTCCATAAGTTTTGATGTTATCTTCAAACTTGTCAATCAGACCATCGACACATTCCTCCAGATCATTTTAGCAAATCGCCGACAACAATCATCCCAACACAGATTCCTGTGGAAAACTGCTGATCACAGTTCTCCATTTTGAGAATCTCCCTTCGTGACTACGCTCTGTTTCCTGCTGCCCAGCCAGTTCTGGATCCATATTGCTCGTAGGCAGTGGAACCCATGGGACTTCACTTTCCTATCAGCCTCCAACGTGGAACATTAGGAAAAGCCTCACTGAAGGTCATGTATATGACATCTACAACACTTCCCTCATCTATGAACTTTGTCACTTCCTCAAAGACTTCTATGAAGTTGATAAGACATGACTTTTCCCTTTGCAAAAGCATGTTGCTAATCACGAATGAGTGAATTTTCTTACGTTATAAATGAATCCCATTCTTCAGTACCTTCTCCAACAGATTCGCTGCCACTGAAATCAGGCTCACCAGTCAATAATTACGTGGAACATCCCTGCTACACTTCTGAAACAAGGAGGCAACATTAGCAATTTTCCAGTCCTCCAGTGCTTTACCCATGTTAAGGGATGCTGAACATACTTTTTTTTATTGCCAAAGCTATTTCTTTCTCGCTTCCATCAGTATCGTGGTATAGATCGAATTCCGACTTGGGAAGGTGACAATCTTGATGCTTTTCTGGATATCCAACACTTCCTGTCTCCTTCGGTCGACTTGACCTTGAGGAATCAACATCTATCCTTTATCTCAACACAGTCATGTCATTAATGAGTGACTGTAATCATGAAGAATCTCACCCATTTTCTCTTCCTCGATGCAAAACTTACCTCCTTTGTCCTTGATTTGCGTTCCAGTCTTGCTCCTCATGTGCCAATAAAATGTTTTGGGATTTTCCTTAACATTGTTCACTTAATATATTTCATGACGCCTTTTAGCCCTCTTATTGCCTCATTTCAAATTGCTTCTATTTTCCAGATATTCTTCCAAAGCTTCATCTGTTTTCAGTCGCCTGGACTTTACTTAAGCTTCCGTTTTCCTCTTAGTTATTCTGACCATTTTTCCTGTCATCTGACCCTCATTTTCACAGGGCATGTCTGTCCTGCACTCTAATAATCTGCTTTTAAAAGCTTCCTACATATAAAATGTGGATTTTCTTTCAAACATGTGCTCCTAATCAGCATTCCACAGCTCCTGCCATATTTTTCTACAAGTGGCCTTCCCCCAATTTAGCACTCTTATTTTAGGACCACACTGTTTTTTTGTCAATGAGAATTCTTAAACCTATATAATTGTGATCATTATTCCCAAAGTAATGCCCTACTTAAACTTAAACCACCTATTCCCTTCTTTCTTTGACAACATATCTAGAATGGCCCCTTTCCGAATTGGATGATTTACATACCCTTCTGGACTATTTATGTATCCTACAGGCTGCTACTCAGAAATTCTGTTCCAACTAGACCTCTAATACTAAGTGAATCGAAGTCAATGTTGCGAAAAGTAAAATCTTCTGTCACCACCATCCTGTTGTTCTGCCACATTTCCATAATCTGTTAATATATTTGTACCTTTATGTGACTCACTGTAATTCAGCCCCAACATTTTTCACACACCCTTCCTATTTCTTATTCCTGACTCTGCCTATATTCTCTCACTGCGTGTGCATAGTATTCTCCTTCAGCAGAATTCTGATTATCATCTCTGAACAGTCATGCAAATCGTCCACCTCTTTTACCTCACACTTTATCCCGCACTAAACTTATTTATGTTGGAATTTTTAGTTGCAAATCTTCCATCAAACAAGTATCAGCACGAGCAATAACATCACGCTCCCAGGTACCAATTCATGTCATACGTCCATCTACCTCATCTGCTGCACATCTAACATTAAAAAAAAGTTTACCTCAGGCCACCTGTCCTTTTGCGAAAATCATCTCCGCCCTGGCTAGTCCTGCCCTCAGTCAAGTTGACTTCATTATCATGGTCCTAACAAACTTTAGTTGCTACCTCCAATAAATTCCTCATTTGATTGTCACCCCTCTGCCACGTCAATTGCAATCCTCCCTAACAGTTTTCAGCCAAGCACGCCATAGTGCATTGCTTCCAGCCCAGCCCTCGTGCAGAACATCCAATTTGTAATCGGCCCACCTCACCCAGAAATGGCCCCCAAGTCCTGAAAATGAGAACACCTCCCTTCTGCGACATCGCCCAAGCCACACATTCATCCTGCCTATTTCTACGCTTACGAGCATGTGGCACTGGCAGCAATCCTCAGGTTGGATGAGAAGGGCGTATGCCCGAAACGTCGATTCTCTTGCTCCTTTGATTCTGCCTGACCTGCTGCGCTTTTCCAACAACACATTTTTTCAGCTCTGAATGCCTCCAAGGTCCTACACGTGGCTCATAACCCCACAAATTCTGTTAGGAGGACATCATAATTTTATTTAAACCTATAACACTGGCGGTTCTGTGCAGTGTGACAACTGGCTGTTCAACAATCCCCCGCCCCTATCAGATTGATCTACGCCCTACTTGAGAGATCACTGACCAATGTACCTTGGAGGCAACATTCTATTCAGAAGTCTCGTTTTCAACCACAGAGTCGTCTATCTACTCCACTTCCAATTAATCCCGCATGGCAGCAGCCCTTGCATTCTGTTTCCTACACTTGTGTACCGCAGAGCCAGCAACAGTGACATGAATGTGGCTACTGCTGCCTTGCCCTGGTGAGCTATCTCCCACAACAGTATCCCAAACGGTATACCTGTTTTGGAGGTAGATGACCATAGAGGTCATCTAGACTGCCTCCCGGATCTTTCCCTGCCTTTTGCTCACCTGTTCCCTTTCTCCTCAGCAAGCCTAATGTGTGGTGAGACCAATTTTGCTAAACGTGCTTTCCACGACCTCTTCAACACTTCAGATGCTACAAAGCGTATCCATCTACAGCTCGAGAGCTGTCATCCAGTCTAACATGAACTGCAGTTGGAAACACTGCACGTGGTGGAGTAAGGGATAACAGCTGCGGTTCTGAGCTCCCACCTTAAGCAAGAGGAGCATAACATCGTTCTGAAATCTCCTAACATTTTTAATGTTCAACATTATTGATCCTAAATTAACCTGTTTCTGTTTGGCAGCACTTGGCCCATAGCCCTCTAAACCGTTCTTGTTCATGTACCCACATCGACGACTTTGAGATGTTGTAAGCTTGCCAGCCTCCACCGCTCCCTGTGCCAGCTCATTCCATGCATGCACGACACTCTGCGTTCACGTTTGTCCCTTTCATCCGTTCTATACTTCTCCCAACTCCACCTAAAACTGTGCACTCCAGTTCCATACACGACGACCAGAGAGAGTAGTTCTTGTCTATTTACCCTATCGATGCGCCTCATAATTTTAATAACTGCTACATGGTCACCCCTCATCCTTCGATACTACAGGGAAAATAGCCCCAGACTATTCAGCATCTCCCTTCGTCTTAAGTCCAGACGACATCATTGTAAATCTTCTGTCAATCTTTTCAAGTGTCACAATATTCTTTGATGGGACGGTGACTGGAATTGCTCACAATATTCCAACAGTGGCATAACTAATTTTGCACTAGCTCTCTGTAGAAATAATGTTTGTTCTTCTTTTTGATATTTTATGCCAGCTGAACAATCGTAATGAAGAGGTCACGGAAAGCACGTTTAGTGAATTGATTAGATTTGGAATGTAAAACGCACCAGCCACATTTCAAAGACAAATGAAACGTGTTGTGGCTGAGTTAACATAATATGCGGTCTGTCTGAATGATGTAGTGAACTTTTGTGAGTCATAAAAAGACCACATGGTGCAGTTGGCCGAGAGCTTTGAAAGATGAAGAGAACCAAAACTGATAATAATCTTAAAGTGAACAGAATTCGTGAAAGTAGAGCTGATGTTCTTGGGACATAACATCAGTCATGAAAGATTGACCCTAATAAACGTAAAGAGGAAGGCTATCGAGAAATTTCCATGACCAGACTCGAAGAAAGAGGTGCATCCATTTTGGGGGCAAAGCGAACTCCACGACGAGCTACTTACCGATTTCAGCAGCGTATTGGCACGGGTGCAGATGTACTGAAGAAGGACATAACATTTCGTTGGATAGAACAATGCCAGGAGACAGTTGACAAGTTGAAATCAGGATGAACCACCGCACCAATTTGAACTACACCAATTTTTTTGAAACCCTCCAAAGTTGTAACCTGTGCAAGTGACAAAGGAGTCAGCGAGGTAATGCTACAGTATGATGACGATGGAATTGAATGGCGAATTGATTACGTTTCGAAGGAAATCAACAACCACCAGAGAAAGTTCTCTACCATCGAAAAGGAATTAACGAGTCTGGTATTGGCTTTGCAACATTGCAATGTTTATTTGACAAATAATATGCGAGAGACAGTTGTGTACACGGATCACAATCCCCTTGCATTCCTGGCAATATTTAAAGACAAGAATATGAGACAATTTATTTGGAGATTAACTTTATACTTTTAATTTCCAAATTGTGCATGTTGTGGGTCGTAAGAATGTGATAGCAAATGCGTTATCATGGATTTAACGTATAAAGTATTTGAATACTTTTCAATAATTTGAAAAACAATGAAGCTATTTTTCAGTTTCAAATTTCATTTTTTTCTTCAGGAGAAAGGTGTGACGAAGTTGAAGGTGTTGAGGAGAGAGAGTGAAAGCTGTTTTGCACTGCGAGCTGGCAGTCAACTGTCACGTGACGAGCCAGTTCTCTGACTGCACGGGAAAATTGAATATGTGGAATACTTTTGTGCGAACCAAGGTCCTGAGTTGTGCTTGGTGGTTTTACAACGATTCATATTTAACCAGTCAGTTTAAATAATTCCCCATGATAGTCCAGACCTGTCGAGTTTGAATATCATGTTTTTGCCAACCTCAAAGTAATGAGAGCATTTGTTGTTTAGGTGATAAAGAAACAGGCACTTTGGAAAGTTCGACAAAGACGTACTGCCATCGACATAGTAACTGCCATCTAGAGAGAGGTTCACATTCAAAATGTTCTCTAACAAAGGTATCATTTTCATTTTCCTGATTGATGAAGAAGGGCTTATGCCCGAAACGTCGAATTTCCTGTTCCTTGGATTCTGCCTGAACTGCTGCACTTTTCCAGCAAACACATTTCCAGCTCTGATCTCCAGCATCTGCAGACCTCATTTTCTCCTATTTTTTCATTTGCAACATCTTTGCCGTAGAAGACCGAAGACTACCCAAGGAGATCTCAGCCGAAAGAAGACAGGCACTGACGATGACAGCTGCTTGGTGTTTGTGGAATTAAGTATTTGTAATTTTAAGACAGGTGTGCATTGGAACAGTATATTGTAAAAGAGTTGGAGGCGGATAACAAGCATTTAAGAGAAAGGAGGCTTCGAGTTGTAAATTGGAATTGTTCACTGTTCACTTTTAAAGTAAAATACTATCTTGATTTTTTTTTAATTTAGTATTTGAATTTGGAAGTTCCTTGTTACTCATAATTTAGCAGATTATGAGATGATGTCAGCTTTTTCTGGGAGTTTCACTGCTATGCTGTAGTAGTCTGTATTCCAGGAGACTGATATTCGGACACTCAATTGTGTGCACTCTGTGTATTGAATATGCCTGTACGCAATGAGATTCTGGATAATTTCCAGTCATTGTTGTGGAACATTGCAAACTCTGTTGAACTCAGAGACGGAATGGAGCCTTGCAGCTGCTAAGGTTTAGCACGATCTCTGCTTTCTGTTTCTCAGTTATTTTCCTTTGGCTCAAACTTGCCTGATACTTTCACACCACAATCTGCAAAGAGTATTTCAACCAAGTATCTTCATGTCAATATCGGGGTTGAGTGGCTCAGTTGAGATTAGAATAGTGCTGGAAAACCACAGCAGACCAGGCCGCATCCGAGGAGCAGGAAAATAGACGTTTCGAGGCATGAGCCCTTCATCCGGAATCTGGCTTTTGCCTGAAACATCGATTCTCCTGCTCCCCGGATGATGCCTGACCTGCTGTGGTTTTTCAGCAGTACTCGAATATTGTCTCAAATTGATTCACAATCATTGTTCAAATACTGATTTGGAAAGTTTGGGTGAGGCTATGTGTTGTCCCTGGTTTTCTGTGATTCCCCTGAAATATCAGGACTGAGCAGACACATTTCAGAGAAATGCGTATAATTTGCAGTTGATGTTTTCCCAGTCATTTCTTGGTAAAACACAATCTTGACTCGAATCTCCAGCATCTGTAATACCCACTTCAACCTGAGCAGTTCAGTTGGCCGAGAGGCTGGTTTATGATGCAGAGTGATGTTAACAGTGAAGGATTAATTTCAGTAAAGACTGTAAAATTACGGGCGAGGAGAAGGCCGCATGGCTCCTCAAACTGCTCTACTATTGACCCAAATGGCTGCTTCTCAAATATTCTTCACATTCACTTTCCTGCCCGTCCTCTGCTTCCCTTGATTCTCTGACTGATCAAGAATCTTTCTGTCGCAGTCAACAAGATAAGTAGTGATGTGACCGCCGTAACTCCCAAGCAATCACATTTCTGAGAGAAGAAATTACTCCTCATCTCAGTATTACTTAGTACAAGCGTATTCTGAGCCACTGTTCCTTGACTTCCTCATGAGGAGTAACATTCTCTCAACATTTTCCATGTAAAGCCTCTTTAAGAATTCCAATCATTGAACGTCAGAAAACCTCTCATTCTTCTAAGGTCCAGTAAGTACAGTCATGAGCAATTTGGGCTTTGCTCAGGAGATAATCCCTTCATATCAGGAATCACCCAGTGAACCTTGTCTGAACTGCCTCTAATGAAATGATATCTTTCCTGTAAATTCTATAAACATTTCCGATTATCTGCTGTATCTCTGTGCCAGCTTTCTGTGTTTTGAAAGCAAGTGCCCCAATCCCACTGTGTTGCAGATTTCTACATTTAAATAATATTGTGCTTTTTTGTTCTCACTTCCAAAATAAACTATTTCTCGTCTTCCCACATAATACACCATTTACCACCCACACCCCCACCCCACGATCTGATTTAAAGTACAAACATCTCGGTTTAAACTAATTAGGTATCTCACCAACTGCATCTTCACCTACTGTTATGTCGGCTGTAACTAAGAAACAGCGAATTTTCGTTCCTCATCTCGATCATAAATGAGTGAATCGTTACTCTGAGATGATTCCCTTTTGTGCAAGACTCCAACCCAAAGGGGAAATAAACTCTGTCAAGTTCCAGAACAATATAATATATGCCAAAAAAGCTGATTCTCATTCTTCGGTACTCGGATGGGTGCAGGCTCAACATCTTCTTATGAGACAGTCTCCCATACCCAGATTCAGCCTTATGAATGTTCTCATAAGCAAGATGAGGATATAAGTTCAAGCTCCATTGGTGTCTTCAGGAGTGTACTCCATCATTCACGTTCATCTGGAACTCACTGCCTGTAATGGTAGGGGAGGAAGAAGTACTCATTAGATTGAAAATTATTCAGACAACAGTAAACAAGGGATCAAGTGGTTCATGCCAATGGCTCCCTGAAAGTGCGCTCAGCAGATCTGAGCACCAGGCCCAAGGAAAATCATTTTGTTCTTCGAGTGAATTTTGTGCAGATTTACAGGGATGATCCCCAGACTTCGGGGTTACGTTCTGATGAAGATGTAGTCGAATTCAGCCTTTACTGTCTGGAACTTAGATGCTTAACGGCGTTTGTAGCTCATGCTTCCTCGATCTTAATATAGAGAGTCAGGTTCGATAAAAATAAACTATTTCCAAAGGTTGAATTTGAAATCAAACATGTCCTGGGATTAAATACTGGAATTACCTCTTGGAAAACATTATTGATCGACTTGTAGTTTATGAACTACTTCTGTTCAAAAACATAGCTCTTCACCACCTTCTCAAGGGCAACGAGAGTCAATAAATGGTGGCCTCAAACAAAGACACTCGCGTCGAATTCGAATAATTAAAAGTAGGACATTCAGTAGAGATGGTAGGAATCACTTCTATTCGCAAACAATGTTGATAACCTTGAGAAGTTATAACCCAGACAGTTTAATAGTCCATAATGATTATCAATAACATGGTCCCAAGACTGTCATATGGAGTTCTGTGTCAGTTCAGCCACTTCCTTATTAAGTGGCTGAACTGGCTCGAGGTGACGAATAGAAACCCCCCTGTTCCAAGGAAGAATCGATTTTGAACTTCATCCGTTTTCATCATTACTCAGATCAGTATCTCCGTTTGGTTGTTGATGGAAATGTTCAGAAGACATGATTACTATTTGTCTCCAGCTGATGTCTGTCTCAGTTCGTGATCTGCATTTTATTCGAAGCCAATGTGGAGACAGTTGTCATTGTGTCAATGTTGAATACTTTCAGAATACTCTGTGAGCTCATGAAAAGAGGATCTGTGTTCCAGTCTGATCATTCTCCCTGTCAGAATTACAGTGGTGATGTGACAACATTGCTTATATTGCTTGACGCCCTTGTGTTGATGGAAGCCGCCACAGAATTCACGCGTTAAGTTTGGCAGAGCAAAGATAAATAGTTATCTACAAATGACTATCATTTAGGCCAAAATTCCTTTGATCACGATCTTCACTCACGCACATACAGACAACCAATTAACAGAATTACCAGGAAAATTCAACAATTCTACGCGCTCCAAGGTTTCATGATTAGATTAGATTACTTACAGTGTGGAAACAGGCCCTTCGGCCCAACAATTGCAAACCGACTCGCCAAAGCACAACCCACCCAAATCCTCATTTACTCCTTCACCTAACTACGGGCAATTTAGTATGGCCAATTCACCTCACCTACACATTTTTGGACTGTGGGAGGAGACCGGAGCAAGCCCACTCAGACACGGGGAGAATGTGCAAACTCCACACAATCAGCTGCCTGAGGCAGGAAATGAACCCGGGTCTCTGCCGCTCTGAGACAACAGTGCTAATCACCGTGCCACCCACTCTTTGCATCATAATGTGTTCACAGGCACAAAGCTGCATCTCTAACTTTTATGTCAGGTTTGATATTAAACTGTTTCAGGCAACTTCCCAAGTTAATTCGTTCTTTCTTGTGTCAGACCATTCAGCATTTGTTGAACTAGACAGAAAACTAGAGCGAGCAAAATGTTGAGTCAGTCTCAAAGATTCGAAACATCATTTCAGTCCAACATAGTTTTCACTTCTTATATTAGCAATATTGATCGTGTTGACTGTTTAGCGTCTCTCCTTCCTTGATTTGTAAAATCAAAATAAAACTAACAACCAACAGTGAGCATAGCAAGACTCGTCCACAGTACTTCCCAGATTTGTCACGACTTACCATAGCCTTCCTCGTCAGTTCTCAACAAAAGGAATTTCTGCCTGCTCCAAGCCACTTTACCACAGTGAGCTGTTCAAAGTTCCCTTTTGTCATTAAACGCAGATCCATCAAAAATGTGAAAACTGTTTCAAATTATTGATGATCACTCCAATGTTCTCTGCTGTTTCTGCCCTGGAAAGTCTCAATCATGTGATGATTGAAGAGAAAATACACATACATTTGCAGCTCCAATTCCTACTAATATACTTGGGAAACCGAGGCATTGTCTTCATTCGCCAGCATACAGGCTTATCAATACTAACCACCAACATCGTTTTGAACAGGACAGTGTCAAGTTCTGGGGTTCAACACCCAGATTGACCAGGTGTGGCATTGGGGTTTGTAAGTGTCAGCTTGGCACTTGAAGTTGGTGTTTGGCGTTACTATTTTTAAAGGAGCGACACGATAGCTCATTGGTTAGCACTGCTGTCTCAGATTATCAATGACACGAGTTCGATTTCAGCCTTGGTCGACTGTCTGCTTCTTCAAGGGTTTCCTCTGGTTGCTCTGGCTTCCACCCACAATCCAAAGATGTGTACACCAGGCGAATTAGCCATGCTAAATTGCCCACAGTATTAGGTGCATTAGTTAGGGATAAATATAGGTGAGGATAATGGATAAGGGTGGGTTACTCTTTGGACGGTCGGTGTGGACTTGGTGAGACAAAGGGTCAGTTTCCATACTGTAGGCGATATAATACAATTAATCTTGCAAATCCATATTGGGAACTGATCCATCTCTGCAGCAAACCATCTCCATCATTGCGTTCATCTGCAATCCGCCTGATCGAATTATGCGATGTAAACTCATCAGTGTCTTTGCTAAGTCCCTTCTCCCCGCATCTCATCTTCTCCTGCTAGATTCTAAAGACATAAGCTTCTGTCAAATGCAACTCACCCGAAGCTGGTAAGTTACTTATTTGCTCACACCACGTATTTGATGAACCCTGCATTCACGACATTTATGCTGGCCCATCTGGGCGAGGTCTCGAATTGAAAATTCTTATCATTGTGTGCGAATCCCTCAACAATCTTTAAATGCACTCCAGACATGGGTCCTGCCATTTTAAAAAAGTTCTGCAAATCTCCAACTTTCAAATCAATGTCCTTTCCTATTTCACCTCCTCCCTCACTATCTCTCGGAGTCGCTCTGTCTGTATCCATTGTGTCTTTGTGTCACTGGGCGGCACGGTGGCACAATGGCTAGCACTGCTGCCTCACAGCGCCTGGAGACCCGGGTTCAATTTCCGACTCAGGGGACTGACTGTGTGGATTTTGCACATTCTCCCCGTGTCTGCATGGGTTTCCTCCGGGTGCTACGGTTTCCTCCCACAATCCAAAGTTGTGCAGGTTAGGTGAATTGGCCAGGATAAATTGCCCATAGTGTTCGGTAAAGGGGTAAATGTAGGGGTATGGGTGGGTTGCGCCTCGGCGGGTCGGTGTGGACTTGTTGGGCCGAAGGGCCTGTTTCCACACTGTAAGTAATCTAATCTAATCTGAAGACATCCAAGTTCAGAATCTAAAAGCAGAGATCAGAATAATATATGAACTGATGCACTCTTGACAAATTTTATTGACAGTTCCAATAAAGCGGTAATAGGAAGCTGTTTAAATTGCGTGAAACAAAAAAAGTAACGCTTGGGAATGATGATGAATCATTACTGATCTCGCCACAGAAATGTCTGTATCCTGGCAATTATCCTACCTACTGTTCGATAAATAGTCTCATTGCTTGACATCTTCTTTGCTCTCGTTCACCATAATATTTCGTCGCTTAAAGGAATGTTTTGAGAACACAGTCAGGCAACTGAACACTCAGTGAATTGATGGTTTCTGGAATATGTGGTAAATGATTGCATTTTGAGAAAATACTCATAAATCATTGTCGAGATCGTGCAGATAAGTAATTGTCTGTTGTTGTTCTATGAATAAGGTAACAGACAGTTAAAGAGGACTGTATACAGTAATTTTTTGTAGAATACCCAGACGTGGATTTAGGCGATTAGGCCCATCGAGTCCAAACCGACCATGTGAAGTGTGTCCCACCCAGAATCAGCCCCGACCCCTGTAACCCTTTGTTCCCCATGGCCAATCCATCTACCATGCACATCTTTGAATGTTGGAGGAAAGTTATGCAGACATCTTCAAACACCGAACAGTCTTTTGCTCAGACTGAAATCAAATCTGGATCCTTGGTGTCATCAGGTAGAAGGCGTTACCTCGGATCCACTCTACCACTCTTCATCACCTACTAGTGGCAATAATTCTGCTCATTACATTACAGGAGTAATGGTCATATTTGCATTCAACTGATCCTAGATTAAACGCATACCACTCAACCTCACAGACAATTTCATGGCGTTCATCATCCTCTTTCACAAAACTTGTCTCTCTAGATCTGTCAGTCATTATCTGGAGGCCATGGCAATGGCGGATCTACTGGTTATTGTCCTCGAGGTGATGTTGATAATCATTCCAATTGTTTATTGGAAGCAATTCTATTTCCTTTATTCCAACCCCCTGTGTTACATACATGCCCTTGCTTCGTTATGCAGCCACTGACTGTTCAGTCTAGTTTACCATCACTTATAACTTTGATCGATTTGTGATCATTTGTTGCCAGAAGTTGAAAAGTAAACATTGTAGTGAGAAAACAGCAGCTGCAGTTCTTGGAAAAGTGACTGCACTCTTCAGAAAGCTCGCTTGTTTTGTTTACAGAAGGTGCCCTGACATAGCTATGGACAATAATCGATTTTCTGCATTACATTATAACCATATGTGTTCCATTTGTATTGATTTTCCTTCTGAATGCTGTACCTGTCAAGTACTGTTGAACAGCTGACAGTGCCCGCACACCAAACTGAGAAAAGTTCGGAAGATCCAAAAATTGAGAATCGAAGGAATTCTATCACTGTACAATTTGCACTCTTGGCTAATTTTATCTTATTATTAATAATGTTAATCGTCTATTCTCTGTGGAATCCAATGAATTTAGTCAGTGATGCATCATTTTGGATACATAGACTTGCACATGAAATGGGATTCAGGTTCAAGTTCTTGAGTTGCTGCGCTGACACTATTGTCTATGCTCTGACACAGCCTATGTTGCGAGATCAGTTGAAACATGCGCTGAAATACCACTTCACTCTTATAATAAAATACATTCAATGAAAAGATGAACAGAGATATGCAGAATAAGATTGTACTGATATTCATTTGATCTGCGAACAAGCAAATCTACTGTATAAGAAAGAATTTGAATTTTCCGAGAAAGAATTCAAGCATCTCCTTCAGACTCTCAATTGCATTTCCATGTGTGAATAGGTGTCACGAAAATAGTCTAGATTATCATTGAGCGCACACTTAATTGAATCAATGGTATTCATATTTTGGCTGCCAGCATTGTCGGGCGACCCATGGATTCCATATGATGTAACTCACCTCCTGGCTACCTGAAGACTGGCCACTCACTAAATGGCGTAAGACTTGTCTAGATGAGTGCAAATTCAATAACGCTCGAAAAGTTCAAACGAAGCAGCAAGAAACACATGTTGTAGGGAGAAATATCAAAGAAGATTCTTCCATCCTGTGGTGCTTAACCACTTGAGAGCTCTATTCCCAAATATGTGTGAGAGACCAAAGACTACTCCGATGCAGTTTTCACAGGGTGCATCTTCATTGCAGCTTAAAACAAAAGCTCGATAATGCTTTGGGTTCCCCAGGGAAATGCAAAATTTTACCTTCATTCGTTCTACATCAACTCATGCTACATGGATATACATGTTAGATACACCAAACTTAAATATCCAATCGAATAAACCGACAATGAATGCTTAATAAGTTTATAGACAGCCTTATAATCTCATGATGCCTGCCAGATACCTCTAACATCTGTGTTCGGGGTTTTACACTGCTTTTGACAGTTTTATTCTTTCCTAGACATTTGCCAGCTGCACGACATTCTTCCTCAATAACCCGAATAGATGTCTTTCACGAAGAACTAGATTAAATTCGATGAAATTCCCTATAATGTGGAAACAGGCCACTCGATCTCACCAGTCCACACCGAAGAGTAACACATCCAGACCCATTTCCCTCTGACTAATGCACCCGAAACGATGACCACTTTAACATGGCCAATCCACTTGATTGGCACATCTTTGAATTGTGGGAGGAAACCGAAGCACCCATAGAAATCTCACACAGACACGGGAGAATGTGCAAACTGCACACAGACATTTAGAACATAATATACAAAACAGAGCACTTTACTGCACAGACCAAGACCTTTGGCCCTCTATGTTGTGCGGACCTGTGAACTAATTTCAGCTCATACCCCTACACTGTCCAATCATTTTATCTATGCTTATCCAAGTACTGCCTAAATACCCTTAATGTGATCCTGTTGACTACATTGGCAGGCAGGATTTTCCATGCCTTACCACTCTATAGTGAAGAACCTGCCTCTGATATCTGTTGTAAATCAATCACCTTCAGTTTGAAACTATATCCCCTCGAACAGACTAACGTCATCATCCTCGGAAAAAAAGACTCGCAGCGTCGACCCTATCTTATCGTCTGATCATCTTGTGTCTTTCTTTTAAATGCCCTTGTAGCCTTCTTCTCTCCAATTGAACAGGCCCAAGTTCCTCAGCCTTTCCTCATATCAAATTCCATCCAGACCAGGTAACATCTTGTTTAATCTCCTCTGCACCCATTGCAATGCTGCCACATCCTTCCTGTACCGTTTTGACCAGAACTGTACACAATATTCAAAGTGAGGTCGCACTTGTGTTTTGTACCGTTGAAATATGATATCATGGCTCCGAAGCTCAATCCCTCCACCAATAAAACCTAACACACCGTCTACCTTCTTAACAGCACTATCAGCCAATTTGGCAACTTTCAGAGATTGATATACATGGACAATTAGATCCCTCTGCACATTTACACTACCAAAATTCTTTCTATTGACGAAGTTTTCTGCCCAACTGTTATTCTTCCCAATGTGAATCGTCGCATATTTATCTGTATTGAGCTCCATTTGCCAACTCTAAGTCCAATTCTGAAGCTCATCAAAGTCCCCCTGCAATCTGCAACATTATTCCACACTGTCCACCACTCCACCAATTTTGGTGTCATCTGCAAACTTACTAACGCATATCCCTGTGCCTGAATCCAAGACATTTATACAAATGACAAACAGCAGTGTTTCCAAAACAGATCCATGTCGCATACCACTAGTAACCGGACTCCAGCTGAATATTTTCCATCAACCACCACTTGTTGCCTTCGTTTAGAAAGCCAGTTTCTAATCCAAATAGCGAAATCGCCCTCAATCCCATGCCTACGCATTTTCTCCAAAGGCCGATCATATGAAACCATATTAAGGGATTTACTGAAGTCCAGGTATACCATGTCAACTGTCCTACTATCATTCACATGCTTAGACAATAAGGTGTGTGAGACGCGACCTGACCCTGACTCACTCGAATCAAACTGTAGGTTGCTAGATGCTTACACAACCGATCTCTTAGAATCATTTCCAAATGTTTTCTTACAACACATGTAATGCTTGAATATCTATAATTACATGGGTCATTTCTACTGACGTTCTTGAACAAGAACACAACAGTTGCGATCCTCTTGTGTTCTGATAATAATTCTGTAAACGATGGCGACTCAAAGATAAAGGCTCCGCTATCTCCTCCCCATCTTTCGACAAAATCCTCGGATAAACCTTATACAGCCCAGGAGACGTATTTACTTTCACACCTTCGAGAATTGATAACAACCTCGCCTTACTATTAGATTAGACTTACAGTGTGGAAACAGGCCCTTCGGCCCAACAAGTCCACACCGACCCGCCGAAGCGAAACCCACCCATACCCCTACATTTACCCCTTTACCTAACACTACGGGCAATTTAGCATGGCCAATTCACCTGACCCGCACATCTTTGGACTGTGGGAGGAAACCGGAGCACCCGGAGGAAACCCACGCTGACACGGGGAGAACGTGCAAACTCCACACAGTCAGTCGCCTGAGTCGGGAACTGAACCCGGGTCTCAGGCGCTGTGAGGCAGCAGTGCTAACCACTGTGCCACCGTGCCGCCCATTATCCTGAATCATTTCTGATCCAATAGCCCGTATCTTCTCCTCTACAATATTCTCCATTTCCTGAATAAAAAATAATGCTCAACATTCGTTTGGCACCTCTCCGATGTCCAAAGTTTCCACTCACTCCTTCCCACTTCTGTCTTTGACTGACCCTGTTCTTACACTCATCATCGTTTTACTCCTCACATATCTAAATAAAACTTCAATATTCTCCTATATTCTACCTGCTAAGGACTGCTCATGTCCCCTCATTGCTCTTCTGAACTCTCTCTTTAAATCCTTCCAGGCGAATCTTTAACTGTCCATCACCTCATCTCAAACATCTCCTTTCAACTTCACGTAAGCCTCCCTCTCTCACTGAACAAGAGATACAATTTATAAAGTAAACCATGGCTCCCTTCCGTGGTCACTCCTCCCTGCTTGACACGGTATTACCTACCAAGGACACGCAATATATATTCCTTAAACCAGCTGCATATTTCGAATGTCCACATGCCCTGCATTTTGAAAAACAAATCTCTGCATCCAAACTCTTGGCTGATTGTATTATAATTGCCCTCCCCCCATCTATAACTGTTGCCCCGTGGCAGTTACCTATCCCTTTCCATCCATTTCCAACACTTCCAAATACTAACTTACTTAAGAATGGTAAATTAGGAAACATATTAATTTCTACTTACTTCTATAACGTATTCAAAATCAACTGTAAGTAATCAACAGTTGACAAACAGAGAAAACCAACCCTCTCATTTCAACCTGGGACATGATACACAATTCTTCTGACTTGTAACTGCAATTTACGAACCCTGCTGCTTACATCCTGTTTGTGGGTTTGAAACTAAAGTTTCATTTTTAAATAAATCTAAAAACTTTGCATTATTCATGACCTTTTCTCTGACAAAAAAAACATCAGTTCCAAGTCCAATGACAAGAGTGAAATTCAACCACTTAAGCACTTTCTCAAGCCATCAAATGAAACTTGTTTATATTCCACAAACAATTAGAGAATGACTAAACTTAGGATTCATTTGTAAATCTTTCTCTCATCGTAATTTCTTCTCCCTACTCGAGCGCCATGCTTTTTATTCTGCAAGTCACATTCATATGACTCATTGCTTTTCATCTCTGAAAATATATTGAGCCTCTTTATTGACAATGGAGATTTCCTCAAGGAATGCAACTCACTTTTGTACGCTAATTTGTTGTTTGTTCTTGTAATTCCACAATTCCATATATACTTCAGAACATAGCACTTTTAGAATTGTACTTCTACTTGCCAGATATTATCAAACTTGTGACTGTGGCTAAACTATACATTGCAAAACTACCCCTTTTTCCAATGCTTGCATAATGATAACTGCCTGTTTACAGAGAGCTGATAACTTCCCGAACATTTCCTCTTGTACAGACTCTCATCTGATCTATTTTATCTGCATTATCACTACAGGTTTAAGATTGACCGTCTGCTGTGTGCACCTGTCGGCCACTCAGCCGTATTGTGTGAGCTGAAATAAGCCCAAGCGGCCATCTTGTCAACTCCAGTTCTGAATTGTTACAAGAGCACCCCATCCACAAGACCATTGCATAATTACCTGTCGAGTGTGCAGAATATCTTGGAGAAGGGAATGAATATTTTTTTGAGAAGCAACTTTCGCAACTACTTAAGTAACAAGGGGAAATTTATCAGCGAACGTTAAGAATGCCAATGTCCCTTCAAACAACTAACATTTAGACATGTAAACGATCACCATACTATAATAAACACTGAATAAAATTCCTGGGACAAGACTACTAACAGGGCTGTTCCAGCACAGATATGGAGTTGTCCTCAAGTAACTTCAAATCCACCCTTTTGAAGACAAGGAGCTTCTCTCTGTCTGTACATACAGCATACATATAATCTGAGGGAGACTGTTGATCTGAAACTGAACACAATATAAATGTTGCCATTTCAATATGAAGGCTACAAAAACACTTCAGAGCCTTGTGAGACTTGAGCGAATAGCTCATCTTCTAACTCCCTAAAGTCTGTTCACCATTATCAAGGTACAAGCTTGATATATTTTTGGAAGTGTTGGATGGCGAACATATCAGAGAGATGGCTGGAAAACAGGATAAGTGGTGTTTCCGTTTTGTGTACCAATATATGAAGAGTGCAATGGAAAGCTTTCGACTTGCTTAAGCGGGTGCAACTCCGACAATGATCAAGTAACTCAAGACTATTCCAGGAAACCGGCTTAATGATGGGCAACACAACTAGAGCCGTCCATTGATTGCCGATGCGCAGGAGCAGCGGTGCACATTGTCGAACATGAATGCAGGATTTTAAAGTGCAAGAAAGATTAGAGAAACTGGGTTTGTTCTCTTCGGTGCCGAAAAAAGGTTATTTATTCAGATATTCAAAATTATGGAAGCTATCGACAGGGTAAAAAATGATGTTTTGTTTCCACTTCTTGGTCTGCCAGTAAATGAGACTTTAATTTCAAGAATTTCAGCAAGGGTGCTCGGAACGAGATGATGAGAAAGGTCTTCAGTCAGATGCGCTTTTAAAAACTGCTTCATCGTTCTGGGACACCTACTGAAAATATTCAAAAGCACTTGCAAGGTCCGTGAACTCCTGTCCTCCCCTCATGTTGTCCCAATGGGAGGTTTTAATCAGAGAGTCATCAGAACTGTAATGCACTGCCTGGGAGAGTGGTGGAGGTGGATTCCATAGTAGATTACTTTTTTTAAAAAGAGCTTGATATATTTTTGGAAGTGTTGAATGGCGAACATATCAGAGAGATGGCTGGAAAACAGGATAAGTGGTGTTTCCGTTTTGTGTACCAATATATGAAGAGTGACTGTAATGCCTTCCTTGTGTACTATAAACTTACAGATATCTCATTATTTTATCGTGACTGGGTCCAATGTGATCCTTGAAACCTCACGGAGACCCACAGCTTCATCGAATCAGACTGCACATGAAATCCTTTAACCCTTCGGGCACCTGCTGCCAAAGATGTACTAAAACTGCATGAGTCTTCTTTCCCATCACCGTCAAGTGCATAATAAAGGGTGTAGTATTCCCGTCTCAGCTACTCTCCCAGGCAGAGTATTTCAGACTCCTACCTCTCACTGAATGACGAATCATTTCCTCAATTGTAGTCCAACAACTTAAACTGGGCCCTCCTTATTCTGGTCCCTTCGAAGAGGTGGAACATTTACGCTGTACCCACTTTTCCCAAGATCCTCCTAATCATAGATAGCACAAACAGGACTCACCGGAACCTTCACTGTTCCAAACGGAAAAAAACGAGGTTAGCCTACCTCTCTTTACAGACAAGCTGATTCATCCAACTTTGTCTATGACACTTTTTCTTTGTTTGTGCGTGTTCGCAAAAGAGAGAGAGAAAGAGAGTTAGAAATGGGGCACGTTTTGAATGAATGAATTAACACCTGATTAATCTAAACCTCTCCATCTGCTTGTCTGAGCATCAATGATTAGATCGAAAATGAAAGCTAGGTTTTATGTTGTGAAAATCCACTTGCGTTTATTAAAACGTTCGGCGTCTTCCCTGACTGTATATTGAGTCACATTAAGCGTCTGTGTGTGTGCTTGTATGTGCGTGTTTGTGTGTATGTCTCCGTGTCTGTCTGTGTATGTGTCTCCGTCAGTGTGTGTGGATATGTGTGTGTGCGTGTATGTATGTGTGTGTGAGAGTGCGAGAGGGTGGGAGAGAGAGAGAGAGAAAGGGAGTGTCCATCTGCCTTCATTGGCAAACAATTTAAATGAATGACTTAAAACATGATGAATCTGAGGCTGGCACTCAAAACATGATGTATCTGAGGCTGAAAGTCTCTCTCTTTCTCTTTCTCTCTGTTTATCTCGTGTTTTAACTGATACAGTGCTGACCTCCCATGTAACTGCAAAAGAAACAGTTTTTATGGAGGAAAATCAATTATTTTTAATTTCTCAGGTTAGACTATTGTTTAGTACTTCTATTTTTTTTCGGAACTTCTAGTGAGATTTTCCCTGCGATTTGAGAAGAAGGAGACGAATGTAAATAATTAAAGGAAATCAATCATTTTACACTTTTTAAAAAAAATCTCCTCGAAATTTTTCTTAATATGGACAATACTGATGTTTTATTCGATATGGGGATGCATGCATTACTTTGGTTGCAGTCCCATATGGATACCTGCCCTTGCACGTTAAATGGTCTTCATGCTTCATGTGTGGAATGGCGATAAAAAAGATTTAAAAAGCAACTCTTGTCGTTATGTCTTGACTGGATTAAATTCAGAGAGCAACTGAAGAATGTACAAAGCCAAAAATCACGCAACACAAGGTTGTCGTCCAGCAGATTTATTTGGAAGCATTAGCTTTTGGCACGCAACACCTCCCTCAGGTGATAGCGGAGTATGAGATGGTAAGACACAGAACTTACAGCAAAATTTGACAGTATGATGTAACTGAAATTATATATGGAAACATACTGCGTTGTTGCTCTTTAATCGAATTTTAAATACATTAAACAACGTGAAGAATCAAATTATTTACTGTGTCTGAAATCTGTGGAGACTCACGTTTTTCAACGAATGATTCAAGTCACTCAATCAACAGTGCAGATCCCGTCGCTCTGCAACTCATTGTGTAATAAGCGTTCACTTGGACGACATCACATCCTGTAAGGTGTCAGCATGTGTGGCAAAATTCCTATTCGGTGTGGTTGACTCTGCCAGTGTTGGTTTATTAATGAGCGTGCTGTCTTGTCCAAAGGAACATATAATAACATGAGTTTCCTTTTAAAGGTGACGATGAGCTCCCTCATGTGGAGGCACTGCAGGTCCTGCTGAAATAAGCACATGGAAAATTGTTGTCAGGAAGTAATGTACGAAATTTCATGGCCAACACTGTGAAGGAAAGGTTAAGTTGTTGGAAGAAGATAATTATTGTGGTTTGGAAGTGATTATTAAGATATCACTGAATTTGTTATGTCTTCTGTTTTGTTCCTGGTCATGGCGAGAGGCTGTTCTGCCAAACGGATCTTTGTGAGCAGACGCAGTGTGTATTGTACATGGTGCACATTGCTGACCCTATGGAGAAGGGGCAGAGAGTTCTTGTTCAAATGATTGACACATGATTCATCAACGGCTGAGTGTCGCCGAAGAAGAATTCAGTTTTGATGCCATGAAATTCCAGCCTCTGACCTGCCGATGTAACGTCAGTATATGTTTTGTCAGTTAGATTCAGCAATAAATGAATGGCCCAACACAGAATGTTACTTGCACAGATTTCAGCGATGTGAACGTAATTGAACTTCATGGTGGGTATAATAGGTAGTGGTTTGATTTCATTGTGTTGGAATTGCAACTTTCCTGAAGACTGTGTAA
The DNA here is from genome assembly GCF_020745735.1 of Hemiscyllium ocellatum. Classification (NCBI taxonomy): domain Eukaryota; kingdom Metazoa; phylum Chordata; class Chondrichthyes; order Orectolobiformes; family Hemiscylliidae; genus Hemiscyllium; species Hemiscyllium ocellatum. The sequence continues at coordinate 1,451,773 of NC_083441.1, forward strand.
CACTAAAATCTTTGATGTTTTATCAGTACAAGATTAAGTGATCTCTGCGTCATGCAGAGTTTAGACCGAGAGTACTTGCTTTGAAAATTGTCTCATTGAAGCTCTTGCTGCACTTCTGTTGTGACTGGAGATAGAAAGTTAAACAACTAAAGGACACATCGGGTGCAACTAATACAGGAGATGACATTGGTGGAAGTACAGATAAATTGCTGTCGAATGTGGAAGGATCCCTTCGGATCTGAGAGGTGAGACGGGAGGTACTGGCCCGGATTTTTCACTTCTTGAGATGGCAGGGGAAGGTGTCATGAGGGGTGGTTAGATTGCTCAGGATTGTGGACCTGACGGGAGTTGCAGATGTAGCGGTCTCCCTGAAACACAGACAGGAGAGGGGGAGGGAAATATATCTGCACTCGTGAGGCCTGTTTGGAGGAGGCAGAAATAGTAAATGATGACGTGATGCATCTGGAGGTCAATGGGGTGAAAAGTATGGTTTATTGGGTTTTGCCCATGTTTCACGGGCAGGGGCGTGGTAAGTTTCGCAGATGCACGGGCGGGCACACGATGTGAGAGGGGAAGGTCCTGTTGTTGATGGAGCAGGCCATCTGGGATGTTCTGTGGAGGAACTGGCTTGCCTGGTAACAGATGCAGTGAAACGAAAACAATTAGGAAGAAAGGATAACACTTTATGAAGGAGGCAGGGTGAGTAGAGGTGCAGTCCAGAAACCTGTGGGAGTCAGTGGGTCTGTAGTGGAGGTTTGTGTTGAGTTGGTAACCGGGAATTGAGATGGAGAGATCCAGGAAGGATAAGGATGTGCGTGAGATGGTCCAATTTCACCCGATTTGGTCTCGTCTACATTGTGAAGACTGAATACAATGTTGTGGATCATTTCGGAGAACATCTCTTGTATACCCACACTAACCAACCTCACTGCCCCGTGGCTGAATAAGTTAACACCCACTCTCAATTCTCTGAGGACATGCTTGTCCTGGGACAGCATCATCGACATACACTAAAAAGCTGACGCAAGAATGAAGAATCCCCCCCTGCCTTGTGACGCACAAACCACACGGGATAAATGTGAATTTCAACTGTTTCTCCACTTGGCGTTGTCCCACCTTATCAAACTCTGAACCTTCCAAATGTGCACCACCCTGTTGAATCGTCCTCCCGGTCCATCTTCCTTTCCACATATCTGCTCCACTCTACTCTCTGACCCATCAGTTTATCCTCCACTTTCACCTATATATCGAATTCCAGCTACTTTGTTTCTTTCCCATCACCCTCACATTTATCTATCAGTCACCTTTACACAAATGCCTCATTCATGATGAAGCACCTCGAACTGAAACTTCGATTCTCCTGATCTTCACATGCTACTTCACCGTCTATGCTTTTCCAGCACCACACTCTTTGATTGCATATGCAACACATCCACTGCTTTACCCGATCCCATCTGTTTGACCACATTCTCAAACGAATCAATATGGTGACACAACCTACCCTTCACAAAACCGTGTTTATTATCTCAAATCAAGTTACTCCTTTTTACGCGATTATCAGTCCTATCTCTTACAATCATTTCCAAAGCTTTACCCAAAACCGAAATAAGGCTCGCTATAATTTGCAGGAGTGAACATAATCCCCTTCTTGAACAGATGGACACCATTTGCTATCCTCCCGTCTTCGGACACTATTTCTGCAGACAATGAGGACAGAAAGGTCGAATCAAAGTTACTGCAATCTCCCCCCCAGCTTTCCAGAATATTTTACGATTCATACGATCCAATGTGGGGGACGTTTCTGTTTCCACACTTTGCAGAGCCGCTAACACGCCCTCCTTATACACATCAATCCCATCGATTCTGTTAGCCTGTATCTGAATATTCTCCGCGACAATATTGTATTTTACTGAGAGAATACTAACGGAAACTATTCGTTTAGTGTTTTGCCTATCTCCTCGGTGCTGTGAAGCTAACTCTCTTATTAGATTTAATCTCTCCCTCACCTGTGATGCATAGTCGAAGTGTGAGATCTCTGACTGTTGACCTGTCAATATTTTATTAATTCGTTTCACAAGGCTTCTCACTACATATTCGAATATGATCTCAAATAGAGCGAACTGAGTATATTCGTTTGGGCAATCTCTCATGGCAAAAAACTCAAATGGGACATATTTATTCAAACCCTTCTGGCAATTCTGATAGTAGTCTCTCTACATGGTCTTCAGGGCCTGATGTCACATTTCGAAAGTTCCCTTGGATTTAGGACGATACGTAGTTGGCTTAAATTGCTGTGTACCCATTATATCCATAATTTCCTCAAATAGCTGAGCAGTAAACTTAGACCCTTGGTCTGTTTGAATATATCTGGGTCGCGAACACCACATGAAGAAATTTACTCACTCCTCCCCCACACTATTTTGCCTCAATACTCCGGAATGGAATTGCCTCAATACACAACCATTATGATTAGCAAGTACTGGTTCCCATTTTTGGTTGTCAAGAGGAGCATACGCAATCAATCCAAGTTGCTGGCTGTATTCCTCCAATGACTTGCATGCCATTTGGTATGCATGACGTGTATGAAGGAATTTAACCATATCGTGTATCGTTGTAGCCAGCAGACATGCTTTTGTACATTAGCCTGAATCTTCTGTATATCGAGATGACCACCTGATAAAAGTTCATGTGCGACACATAACACTTAGTCTCTGTGAGCAACTGGCAGCATAATCTGATACACTTCAGCCTGTTTCTTCTCTACACTAACTGACTGTGATCTGTAACTTCGCCTTAGGATTCGATCTTTCAGATAATAACGCACAGAAATATTCTCTGCCTCCTTTTCAGAGAGAATATACACATATATATCTGTTCCTGTCTCGACTATCTGTTGTAAATCCTTTATCGTTTCAGGACTAAACATTTCTTTCTGAACTGAAAATCGACTCCTTCATCTTTGACATGAGAATTTGCTTCATGTTGCGACTTATTACAATGGGATCTTGTTACTTCACATGTCTGGAAAAATAACAGTCTATTTTTCTTTACACCCCTCATTTCTCTGGTCTTCCTTCGATTTCTCCACATCAATGGATGTCAATGCCACCTTGCATCCCGCCAAATCGCTCCCAAGAACAAACTAATCCTGAAAATAACACTGAGTCATTCACTCCCATTGTGATTTCCGCACACTTGAGTTGACACTCCTACCTGATCTTATTTAGTGGAAACGCTACATTTCTGCCCATCTATTCCACAAATTACTACGGTCTCCACTAACTATTCAGAAAGAGTGCCAATACGTTATTCTCTTAATATTAGAGACTGATTGGATCTTTTATCTCTCGAAAGTATAACTTCCTTCCATGCTCTACCCGATCTTAGGAAGTAGCCCTTCGCATAAAAACGAATTGTTTGCAGAGCTTAAGTAAACTCATTGTACTTTGTACTAACTTTGTAACTAGCCCCTGCATACATTGTGCACTCTCCTGCAGATCCTCGACTTTTCTTGGGATTTCCTTTATTACTTTCAGTAATTCCACTGACTTAGCCTATTTTTTCCACATCTTGCCTCACAGCACATCTATTTAACGACCAGCACTGTGACTGTACGTGTCCTACTTTGACACAATCGAAACACTGAGGTATATCACCTCTGTTCCACTCTGCTTTTCTTTCTAACCTTTGGTAAACAATTATCAGTGTTTTCTGCTCTTTCTTTCGTATTATAGGATCTCCAGTTCTCCCGATTTTTATGCCTCACAGGATGAAATTCCTGCCAGAAGCTAATCTCTGCCTTATTCACCAATGTATGTCTGCCATCTCTTCTGCTCTTCTCACTTCCTGAGCTTTCCTTACATCCACATGATATCTTAACATCTCCGGAAGTGATTGTTTAATCGCCTCCAACACAAAAATGCCTTTTAGAGCCTCATCTAATTTAGTTTTAAGTCCCGTAGCCATCAATCAAAATTACGATATTACATTCTTTCAACCTCAACTTAAGTCTGACTTGGTTCTTTCTTCATGTTTCTGAACCGCTGTCCATGCACATCTGGTAACAATTTATGCGCAAACAAAATAGCCTGTTTGCCTTCTTCATATTCCTTTAAGTCGTTACCAGGCAGCGTTGTAAATACTGTTTACTCAAGCTATTTCATGACATTCTTTTGACCTCTTCATTCTTCTGATCAAATTTGTCCAACTTTCGCAAGGCCAGCAGAACATCAGCCTAAATCATTATGTTCTGTGTTTATGTAGTAACTTTTTGGGACTTGTGCATCTAAAGATGTAAATCAGTCAACTCCACAGGATTTTAGAGTCATAGAACCATGGAGATCTATAGCACAGAAAGAGACCGTTTAGTCCAATTCATCCATTCAGACCATATGTCAAAAACCAAAGAGAATAGCAGCACAGGAACAGGCCCTTCATCCCTCCAAGCCTGCGCTGCTCCAGATCCTCCATCGAAACCTGTTGCCTATTTTCTGAAGATCTACATTGTTCTGCTCCCAGGTCATTCATATATCTGTCTAGATAAATCTTAAGTGACGCGATCATACCCGCTTCTACCACCTCACGGACAAAGCATTGCAGGCACCCATAACCTTCTGCATCAAGAAAACTCCACGTATACCTCCTTGAAACTTGCCCCGCTACCTTGAACTCGAGATCCCAAACAGTTGGAGTCCCAATCCCGGAAATGCCTTTTGCAATTCACCCTGTCTTTAACTCTCCTGAATTTTTAGATCTGTCAGTTCCCTCTTCAATTTCATTTTTTCCAATGAAAACAATAATCATCTTTTCAAACTCTCTATATAAATCGTACACTCTATATGTGACAACATCTATGCTCAACCTTTTGTGCACCTTCTCTAAAGTATCCACATCGTTTTGGTCGTGTGGCGAATGAAATCTTACGCACTATCCCAATTTTGCCCGAACAAACTCCGAGAGAACTAGAAGACGACCTGCCTACACTTGCACTTAATACTACATCCGATGAAGGAAAGTCTGCCTATTGTCTTCTTGACCACTCTGTCGACCCGTGTCAACTTCCAAAGTGCAAAGGAAATAACAAACAACAGTAGTCCCAACACAGATCCCTGTGGAAAATCACTGGTCACAGTTCTCCATTTTGAGAACAGCAATTTCTCCATGTGACAGCAATTTCTTCAAAAGCCTACTATTTGGAGCAGTATCAAAAACCTCGCTGAAGACTGTGTTTATGACAACTACAGACCTTCCCTCATCGATGAACTTTTCAATCCCTCAAAGAAATCTATTAAGTTGGTAGACATGAGCTTTCCCTGCACAAAAGCATTTTGCTGATCACTAATAAGGGCATTTTCTTACAAAAGTAAAGGTATCACATTCTTAACTATCTTCTCCAGCAACTTCGCTACCACTGACATCAGGCTCACCGCAGATATCCGGGGACAGGGGCAATTGACTTCCAACAGCCAGGAGCATCTTCCTGAATGGCGGGCATGACTTCAACTTAAGGAAAGCATTCGCTTTGAATCCCACTGACTCCACGTGGGCTGTGATCCCTTGATTCTAAACTCATTCAAATGCTGCCTTGCTCCGAAAGGTAGTCAATTTCACCTTACCTCGTAGTTTCCTATCGTTTGCTATGACGTCAAGTTGAATGATCAAAGCTAGTGCTTAGGGTTGGAAAGCAAACTCTTGCTGTCCTGATGATGCTTGCATTCATCTAAATAACTTGATACATTCCCAATAGATTTGGAGACCAAATATTAGCGCAATTGGTCGTAAAGTATGTATTTGTTAAATAAGATCTGAAATTTTACCACTTTAACTTGCAGAAGGGTGATATTTAAACACTTGGCAGTTCGGGACTTGTTTCTACTGTCTACACATAGACTATAAGCTACTAAGGTATATTCAGGGACAGGTCATACTTTGAAATTTTACGAACATGATTCAGACTCAATGGCGACTGATGACCCAGCAGTTCGGCTTCACAGGAAACATTTTTAACAATCAAGCAACTCCTTCAGAGCAGGAATGTTCAACCGTCTGGGAAGAAGGGTGAGGTGGACGGAGACAAGCATTGACAGGTTGCCAGGGAGGTGACTGGAGGAAGGGGCAAGGAGACATCTCACGACAAAAGAGAACGCGAGATACAGAAAGAGAAAGGAGTTGAGGAATAAGAAGAAAGACAGGAGCAGAGGGTGAAGGTTGTTAATGAGCAAGAAACATTGAGATGCAGCGAGAGGAGAAACGGGATGGTAGGAGAGCAGTATAAATGTGGACAGAATGAAACGTGCAAGGAAATGAAAATGGCACATGGAAAGATTCAGAGAAAGAAACAGGGAAAATTAGAGAAATATGATCAGGGATTGATCCATCCCTGGAGGACTGAGTGATCAATGTAATGAACGATTCATCCAATATCATCAGAAGAGGTATGAATGATGGATGTGATGAGTGATTGGTGCATTTCCTGCATGACTGGGTGATTGATGTGATGAGGCATTAATCCATCACGACTGGAAGACTGAATGATCGATTTGATGGCGGTTTGATCCATTCACCTGGAGAACTGGGTAATCGATGTGGTTAAACTACGAGATTCACAGGCATTGATACAGTATCTGAAAAAAAAAACAGTCTTGAGCCTTTGCAATGACATAGTAAGGCCAGCAGAGAGGGACATTGAATTGCTTAAAATACAATAGGGACAGAGAAGGAAAGATTCTGAGACTTGGATTCATTATGTTCTCATTCACTCATTCGAAGTATGCATCCATTGCAGACAGAACCGGACACAAAAAGAGAGACACATACTCACGTAGAGCCATGCCTGCAGCCACACACACAGTCAAAAACGCGGACACAGGCACAGGCACAAAATTAGATGCACAGACACACGTAGTCACATATATGCTTCCTGCCAAGACGAAAATGTGCCCATGGGAGACAGAGCTGAAAATGTGTTGCTGGGAAAGCGCAGCAGGTCCGGCAGCATCCAAAGAGCATGAGAATGGACGTTTCGGACATGAGCCCTTCTTCAGGAATGATCTCCTGCTCTTTGGATGCTGCCTGACCTGCTGCGCTTTTCCAGCAACACATTTTCAGCTCTTATCTCCAGCATCTGCAGTGCTCACTTTCCCATGGGAGACAGAGCTGGTCGCTGGTCACACACAGTTGTTTATCCCTAAGTATAAGATGCACATCATTTTGTCTCTTTCAGTGATGTGGTCTAAAGCCATCCTTCAAAATATCTCCAGTTACAGAATCATAGAGTCATACTGCACGGAGACAGACTGGTTTGCACTAACTGGTCCATGCCGACCAAAAAAATCCATTAACGTTAAACCCATTTCTTTGTGCTTGTCCCATATCCTTCTAAACTTTTCCTTTCTATGTGTTTTCCAAATGCCTTCTAGATGTTATTAATGCACCCGCCTTAACAGGTTCTGTTGCAGTTCATTCCATTTGCATACCACTCCCTGTGTAAAAAAAGTTGCCCAACAAGCTTCCTTTTATTCTGTGACAGGGCGCACAGCGGGAAGGACAGGAAGGGATGTTTCCTTCTTAAAGACTTCCTGAATAGGTGGAGTGAAGGCTCAACAGAGTGGACCCAGACACTGGGCTTACTGAGCTCATGAACTGATATATTCGGATCGTGGTTAAACCTGAGATGTCACAAGTATCCTCCACCTCTGAAGAAAAGCCTGTATGTGATGCCTTGGTGAAGTCAGGATTTGTTTTTCTATTATTCTATCTTTCTTGGCAATTTAGAACAGAGCGGATGGAAGCTAGGTCAGTTGCATGCTCCTCTTGCAGGATGTGGGATGTAAGGGTTACCACTGGTTTCCCTCCAATTGTCAGAAGCGCACTTAAAGCCAGCTCTTCATAGATCACTTTAGGGAAGTGGAGCTAGAGATGGATGAACTTTGGATCATTCTGGAGGCTGAGGGTTTAATAGCGAGGAATTATGGGGAGATCGGTTCATCTAAGGTACAGGATAAATGTAGCTGAATGACCATCAGTACAGGGAAAAGCAACAGGCAGGCAGTGAAGGGACAGCCCATGGCTGTTTCCCTCAATAATAAGTATATCGTTCTGGATACTGTTCGGGGTGAGGGTTTCGACCTATCAAGGAAAAGGCCAAGTTTCTGGCACTGAGCCTGTCTCTGTGGGTCAGAAAGGAAGCAGGAAGAATAGGAGAGCGTAAGTGATAGGAGTTTCAATGGTGAGAGAAATAGACAGGAGATTCTGTGATTGCAAGCAAGACTCCAATCTGGTATGTTGCCTCCCGGGTGCTATGGAAAATAAAGAGCATGAAAGCATGGGAAGAGTTAAAGCATGAAGACCACGTGCAATCTGTGGTCTGTGGAAGGCAAGATGAGACAAGAATAGAGAAATGCCCTTACACCAATTCGCAGATTAAGGTTAAGGCTGAAAGGTCACTATGGCAAGATGAGACAACAGTAAGATGCGCTAGTTTTCCCGTTAAGTGTTATTATGACAGGATTTTGACCATAAATATTTGGGACATGGCATTAAATTATCTAATTAATAGTTATGAGAGGCAGCTTGAGACAGGAGACTATTGTAAGAGATGGAATAGCTAAATATCTATCATGACAGGTTAGTCTGGAATGGAATATCTCTGTAGCAGGCGTGATAATAAATATCTAAGTGTGACATTAGAATAACATTAAGTAGAACGTACAACTAAAGAGATAATGGGAAATAACATCACTGGTTTATTGTGTAGCTAGAGTGAGGTATTTTGATTCAGATAGTTGGACATGTTGATAAGCTAACAGAAACATGATTTAAAAAAGGTATAAACATCCACGGACCCTGAGGTTTAGGGGCATTCGAGAATGTGCTTTCTCAGTGTCACGTTTTAATTTGATTGCAAATAAAAGACCTACTTCTTGAAGAACTCTCTGCGTCTCCTGCTAATTCTACATTTTCTCTACGACAGTGCCAGGGTCAGCGATGCCTTGGATTGATTCTACAGGATTCAAAATGGGGAGGAAAAGCAACAAGAAGTCGTGGTACACATCGGTACCAGTAGGGAAAGGGAGGATGACCTGAAAATAGAATACAGGGAGTTCAGTTGGAAGGTAATAGGCAGAACGAGCAGAGCAGTAATCTCAGGATTGCTACTGATGCTATGTGCTCGTGAGGCCAGGAAGAGATAGCGGGTGCAGCTGAACCCGTGGCTGCAGGGTTGGTGTAGAAGGGAGGGCTTCAGATATGTGTATCATTGGGATACCTTCTATTGAAGTGGCATCTGTAGAAGAAGGGCGGGTTGCACCTGAACTGGAGGGCCACCAGTATCCTGCGCGGAATGTTTGCTAAAGCTCCTTGGGAAGATTTAAAATAAATTGTTAAGAGGCTGGGAACCAGAACTTCGGATCAGATGATGGATTAGGTCATGACCAGCTAGATGCCGTGTGCAGTGACTCTGAAGAGGGATAGGCACTTGATAGGGCAAATGTGCAGTAAGTGTGATGGGTTGAAGTATGTCTATTTTGATTCAAGAACTATCAGGATTAAAGGCAACGAACTCAGGGCATGGATCAGTACTTGGAACTACGATGTTGGGGCCATTTAGAGACTTGGATATCACAAATGCAGGAATGGTTGTTGGATGATCCAGGATTCAGATGTTTGACAAGGAGTGGCGAGGTGGGGATTGTGGCGGGAGTGGAAGGGTTGGGTGGAGGTAAAAGAGGTGGAGGAATGGCATTGCAATCAGGGGTAGTACCACTGCTGCATAATGGGAGGCATCGATGAGGTTTTGTCTTCAGAGTCAGTCTGTGTGGAAGTCAGAAACAGGAAAGGGACAGTAACTTTATTGGGAGTTTTCTACAGGCCCTGCAATAGCAACAGAGATGCAAAGTGGAAGATTGGCAGGCAGATTTTCAAGAAGTGCAGAAGTAAGACAATTGTCATGGGGGATTTTAAATTCCCTAACATAGATTGGAAACGCCTTAATTCAAATAGTTTGGAATTAACATGTTTTGTTTTGTCAGGAAGGGTTCCTTATGGTTCGGGTGGGGGGTTCCTTAATCAATGCTTTGCTTCAGTGTTCACAACTGAGAGGGTCCTTGACGTTTCTGAGGACAGAGTGTAGTAGACTGATGTGCTTGAAAATCTTGATGTTAGGAAGGAGGATGGGCTGAAAATTTTGAAAAACCTAAGGATGGGTAAATCCCCTAAGCTGGACAGGATATGACCGAGAGTATTACAGAATGCATGAGAAGAGATTGCTGCATCTTTGGCGATGATCTTTGGGTCATCACTGTCCACGGGTGTGGTGCCAGATGATTGGAGGGTGGCGAATGTTATTCCCTTGTCCAAGAAAGCGAGTAGTGATAATCCTCGGAATTAAAGACCAATCAGTCTTACGTCAGTGGTGGCCAAAGTATTGAAGATGATTCTGGGACAGAAGATTTCAGATTACTTTAAAACCATAGTTTAATTAGACATAGGCAGCATGGCTTTGTGAGGGACAGATTCTGCTTCACAAACATCATTGGATTTTTTGAGGCTGTGACAAAGCGTGTTGATCAAGGTAGAGCAGTAGATGTGGTGCATGGATTTTGGCAAGGCGTTTGATGAGGTCTCCCATGGTAGACTCATTCAGAAAGTGGGGATGCAGGGGAATCTGTCTGCGTGGATACAGAGTTGGCTGGCCCATAAATTGTTGTGGTCGATGAAAAGTATTCAGCCTGAAGCTTGGTGATCATTGTTGTCTGCAGCATTCGGATGTGACATCTCTGCTCTTCAGGAATTTTAAAAGTTACTTGGATGAGGAAGTGAACTGGTGAGAAAGTGTGATGAGTTGTGGATGGTGTGAAATGCTGCTGTAGTGTGCACCGGGGCTATGACAGGATGCAGAACTGGCTGATCAGGGTCAGATGAAGTTCAACCTGGAAAAGTCTGAAGTGATTCAGTTTGGAAGGTCCAATTTGAATGTTAAATATGGGTACAAGGAAGGAATGTTGACTCTGTGAAGCAATATCCACATGTCCATAGATCCGACAAACTTGCCACCAAAGTTGATAAGGTTGTTGAAAGAGCACTTAAAATATAGAGCGTGGAACATAGAACATTACAGCACAGTATAAGACCTCGATGTTGCGTTGACCCGTGGAACCAACCAGAAGCCTAGCTATCTGATACCTTTCCATTTTCATCCAAATGTTTATTCAGTGACTGTTTATATGCCCTTATAGTTGGCGAGCCTACTACTGTTGAAGATAGGGTGTTCCACACCCCTAAAACTCTGAGTCAAGAAACTACCCCTGTCATTACCCCTCAATTTAAAGCGATGTCCCCTCGTGCTAGCCTTCACATTCCAGGTTCTTCTCTCTAACGAAAACAGTCTCAAGTCTCTCAGCCTTTCTTCATAATATCTTCCCTCCATACCAGGCAACATCCTAGTCAATCTCCTCTGCACTCTTTCCAAAGCCTCCACATGATTCGGTGACCTGAACTGTACAGAGTACTCCAAGTGCTGCTGCACCAGAGGTTTGTGCAGCTGCAGCATGACCTTGTGGCTCCGAAATGCAATCTCTCAACCAATAAAAGCTAACACAGCGTATGCCTTCTTAACAACCCTATCAACTCGTGTGGCAACTTTCAGGGATCTATGTACAAGGACACCAAGGTCACTTCCCAACTACGCTACCAAGAATCTTACCATTAGCCCAGTACAATTTCTTCCTGTTGCTCCTACCAAAGGGATCCACCTCAGACTTTTCCACATTAAACTCCATTTTCCACCTAACAGGCCAACTCTGGTACTTATCTTTGTCCCTCTGTAATCTGTAACATCCTTTGGCATGGTGGCACAGTGGTTAGCACTGTTGCCTCACAGCGCCAGGGACCTGGGTTCAATTCCTGCCTCAGGTGACTGACTGTGTGGAGTTTGCACGTTCTCCCCGTGTCTGCGTGGGTTTCCTCCGGGTGCTCCGGTTTCCTCCCACAGTCCAAAGATGTGCGGGTCAGGTGAATTGGCCATGCTAAATTGCCCGTAGTGTTAGGTAAGGGGTATATGTAGGGGTATAGGTGGGTTGCGCTTCGCCGGGTCGGTGTGGACTTGTTGGGCCAAAGGGCCTGTTTCCACATTGTAAGTAATCTACCCACAACTCCATTGACGATAGGGTCATCCGCAAATTTATTAACCCATCCGCTATGCTCTCAGTTCGGTCATTTATAAAAATGACAAGCAGCAGTGGACCCAAAACATATCCTTGCAGTACACCACGAGTAACTGAACTCCAGGGTAAACATTTACCATCAACGACCTCCCTTTGTCTTCAGCTCGCCAACGTCTGATCCAAACTGCTAAATCGCTCTCAATCCCATGCCTCCGTGTTTTATGCAGCAGCGCATTGTGCGGAATCAACAACATTACTGAAATCCACATACACCACATTGACTGCTTTACCTTCATCCACCCATTGAGTAAACATCTCAAGGAACTCAGTAAGATTTATGAGGCACGACCTCCCTTTGCAAAACCATGTTGACTCCTTCCAATCAACTTATTCCTTTCTCGATTATTATACCTCTTATCTCTTATAACCTATTCCAACTCTAACCACAACTAAAGTAAGGCTCACTGGTCTATAATTACCAGGGTTCTCTCAACTCCCTTTCTTGAACAAGGGGACAATAGTTGCTACACTCCAGTCTTCTGGCACTATTCCTGTAGACGCAGTGACATAAAGCTCAAAGCCAAAGGCTCTGCAATCTCCTCCCTTACTTCCCAGAAAATCCATCTGGCCGAAGGGAATTTCACTTTCCAGAATAGCTAGTACCTCCTCCTTGTGAACCTCAATCCCATCGTGCCTCACAGTTTGTATCTCCATATTCTTCTTGACAACCTTTTCTTTTTCCAGTGAGAACACTGAAGAAAAATATATATTTTGTGCTTCCCCCATCTCCTCAGACTCCACTACTTTCATTGATTGGCCCTAATCGGTTTTTTTTTGTCATTCTTTTATTCCTACAGAAAGGTTTGGAGTTTTCATTCATTCTATCTGACAATGACGTCTCATGCCCCTTCTTGGCTCTTCTTA